>NW_009937684.1:166264-193725 GCF_000696875.1 Nestor notabilis
GCCTGACCCCCTGGGGAAGCAGTCACATCCCAAACACCAGTCCCTGGCTCCCCTCTGCCCCCATTCCCCTGCCCAGCTCACCACCCATCTCAGCCGGAGGCTGGTCTCGCTGGCCGTGCGCGCGGTGACGCTCCCCGGGGCCATGTCTGGTGGGGCCTGCAGCGTCTGGATGACACGGGAGGGTTGGCTCAGTGGGCTAGGGCCCACCACATTCACCTGCCTCATCCGGAACCTGGAGCGGAGGAAAGATGCAGTGCGTGTTGTAACAGCTCAGTGAATGGTACTTCTCTATCCAGAACCAGAAAAAAAAGATGGAAAAGTACAAATTAGGTCTTTCTAAATATTCCACAAAGGTCGTTGTGTGCTGGTCCCCTTTGTATTCACTGCTGAATGCTTTATGGTAACTGCTTTCAGATCCTCTCAGGTATTAAAAAAAATGAAAACGAGATTAGCTGAAGGTCTATTAGAAATGTCAGTATTTGTGTGAGAAATTTATGTTAATTATAGCAAGCCTGATGAGCTTATGCTAGCAGTAAGTGATTTTCTCTTGCAATGCTTGTACAATACATTTAGAAAGGTATTAAAATATCAAACTTCAGATATTCTCATTCCCTGTCAATATAAAAAATACACCAGTGATAACATTTCCCCTCAATTACTGTTTGAAAGAAGCTGATTTATCCCCGTGCTGCTTTTTCAGCCTTCCTGCACAAGAAAGATTAAGTTAGTTAATATGGATATGCACCTTTAAAAAAATACCCTGTCTGCTTGAAACGATCTTTTCTGCAACAGAAATTCCTACTGGCTCACAAAAGATTTAGGGAAATCTTTTTGTTAGGAAGCACAAAATAATTAAGACGTGCTGTACATTTCAGATACTCTCACCCATCATAAGCAATGACAGGTATCCAGCGCTTGCACATGCATATACAACCTGTTCACACTAAACACAGCGGTTTGGCACCTAATGACTGAGCCTGGGAAAAGGGCGAGCTAGTCAATACAGCAGTGTTTATTTATCTGCTCTGATCTCCCTAGAAAATGCATTAAAGGAAACACATTGAACAAATACTGTCCTTACATTGGCACCATATATAGAAAAGAATCTGGTTGATAAAGATGTGGTCTGAGAATTAGCGCTTGTGACGTATTTCCTCAGTGGGCAATGACTAAAGTTGACCAGAGAACAACAAATCCATTTGGGAACAATTTTTGGGTTTAAAAAAATCATATAAAACTGCTCTACACTGAAAGAAAGTCAAAAAAGCTCATAGCTGTGCATGCATGAGGGAAAGAAACAGGCAAAATTCAAGGAGCTGATTTACGATGAAAAGAATCAGAGAAGCGGAAATGTGAAAGCTCCCAGCATAACTGGGATCACTCCAGAGTTCAATGGATACAAGAGCAAAATGACATGCAGCAGTAAAATACACCAAAAAGTTTAACAGTATAAAAACCCAACCACCCTAAATTCCTCATACACTTTCTTATTATTTTTTATCCCAAAGTCATTTCTCCGTCACCTGCTGGGTGTGCAAGTCTGGCTTATTTTGCATGGACATTGACTGTTGAATTTTGGTACGACTGCCCTTTACTATTCACCTTTGCCTTTTCAGCTTTAAGGATCCACTCTTACGAGAAGAAAATCTCAACCCGAAGATCATTTTCCTAAACCTCTGCACCAGAAATCTCTGCTCACACTCAAAAACTTTCAAAGACCTTTTAGTAAAATGTTTAGCTCTTGAGGATGAGGTTTAAAACCACTTCAGTGGAGAGTTTGTGAGAAATTGCATATTCTATGCTGCTGACAAAGGGAAGAAAATTATTGTACCAGCACTGAATTAGTTACAAATTATATGAGCTTTACTTGGTTGCACCTACTACTAGCTCACAACAGCATGTGGGCAAGCTAAAAGGCCCTTGAGCCAGCACGAAATGGGCAAATTTGCAGTAAGATGATGTAACACTTGCCACTATACCTCCTTTTAACCATAGCCTTTACCTTATTTCATGATATTTCATGAAATTATTTCATGAAAGTATTTTCCATTAGGATTAAGTACCTCAAATTCTCAAATCTTGTCTATATTAAAGCAACATATCACTTGAATTGAATTGATTTAGAAATCAATCTCGTTTAACTGAGGTGCACCCATAATGTAGATTCACTTCAATCAGTTTAAGCACTGCATATATCTATTAAGCTTACCTTGGTAAATTCTTACAAACAAAGGTTTCATCTAACTGATGTTATCAAATCAAGCTAAATCAATAAAATGATGTTTAAACTGATGTAAATATGTAATTACACGTTTGCACCAGTTTAACCACAATTGATTTGTCACTGACTGACGTTACACTAGTGTGTAACCCTTTAGATAAGGGAAGCCACAGGATATCAGTTATGCATAAAAGCATTATACTGTGCACTTAGATTTCCTTTCTAATATTATGAACTGTACTGTATGTAAATTGCAATTAACAGTATCAGGCGAGTAATTTTAAGTATAAACTGTGAGAACAGCAAAGCTTTTCCCTTTTGTCTAGAATATAAACCACAACCAGATGTTTCTGATTAGGAAAGCTGTTTCATGCTGTTATTTACTCTTTTTTTTTCATGCTGCAGCTAATCACCTGCTGTTCTTACCTGTAATGAGTATAAGGAGTAAGGTTTGGTACCTCCAGCACCTGAGCATCAGGTTCATTCTCAACCTCACGAAGGCTCACCCACTCTTCTTCATCACCCAGTACACCAACCTGTACATGGAAAGGTCAGAAGGAATACAAAGCAGAATATATATAGATAAATGATTATATATGTAACCTCTTTTAGAATGTGTGTCATCACAGCAGTGAAAGGACAAATGCTTCTAAATGCATATTATCTACTTACTAGTATATATGACAAGGAGCTAGCTATTTACAACCAAGTTAGCCAGGTTTCCTTGTACCTGTTGGGACTTCACCGGGATCCTCTGATAAGATCTATTCCAGAAAACCACTGTGAGAGTACTAATACCCTGTTCAATCTCACTGCCACAATAGAAAAGTATTGGGTAGTAATACAAGAAAACAAAAAATAGCCTTGCTAATAACCTGCAGGAATTGATGCATATTGAGCAAGTCTCAATGGAGGTAAAATGCCACAGAAATGAAGATCGAGAAAGAAGAACAAAGTCAAAGAACAAAAGTGTTTTAACCTTATCTGCTGGTCTGCACTTAGATCAGATTTTTCCATGTGCAAGCCTTTGTATTAATTAATCACAACATGTTGCCCAACACAGTCCCTTGGCTACAGCAGTGTTAAAAGGGGCAAAATGGCGATGAGACTTGAGAGCATTACTTTCCATACAGCTTTCTAGAGATAAAATTAAGTTGAATCAGGATTTAAAAGGAAGTCAATAAGGCATGATAGAAAGACCAGAGTCTGACCAGGGACCCTGGGCTATGGCAGCATCAATAGGCAGGGTTGTGCGCGTAAGAGCACACAGCAGTGCGGAGGAGACAGAAGAGAAGTGGTAGAAGCTGGGCTTCATTTTGGAGATTTCTTAAGTGCTGAAACACAAGGGATCCTCAACATGACTCCCCAAGAGAATTCCCTAGCACTATGTACATTTATGCTGGTGTTTCAACCCTACCACAAAGGGCAGTACCTGCACTGCAACTCCCTCTACCTGCCCTGGTATCCATAATCACAGGCTGAGGGATACCAGAGGGTACATAGACAGCTACTCCCTTTAGCATCTATTTACAGACTTATTATTATCCATGAAGATGCCTAATCCTTTTTTAACCTAGTGACACTATCTGCTCCCACAGGCTGCTGTGGCAACAAATCCAGAAGCTCACAACCCACTGTGTAAAGAGCTATTTCCTTTAATCTTTTTTAAACAGATCCCTTACAAGTTCAGTATACTAGTTACAGACATAGACACTGTCAAAGCACTCGACAGGCAACATAGCCCAAAGTATCTAACATACCCCCAGTACTTCAAATCAAAAATTAGGTTTCATTCACTCTTTTTCCCCCCCTTCAGGAGAAGCAGCCTGATTTATTTATAGATGTTTTAGTTCTTTGCTCACCCAGGACTTGATGTGCTACATATTTATGTTTGTGCATGAAGAAATGACACAAGGAAAATTAGGTCAAAGAAAAAAGTTCGGCATTGCACTGTGAAAAGAAGACTCTGTGATCTTTTAGCAAAGGACTGCTTTCATGGAGGGATGTGGCTGCACAGGTCTGGATGGGCCTTTTGGTCTTCTTTGTTATCAAGGACACTGCCATACGCCAAACATATAGAATAGACGTCAGTGAAGATCATGAGCCTTTCAAAATTCCCAGTCCCAACTGAGCTCCATCAGTTTTAGTAAATTTGAGACAGGTCTGCACAGTGAAACAGAACAGCCCTAAACCGAACCCAGAGAACAGAGAAATGATAAAGAGCATTTTTAAAAACACCCTATTCTGAACAAAGAAAGGAAGCGAGGGTTGATCTTAGTGAAGGAAACAGAAAACACTTCTTATTGAAGGAGTTTTTGATTAATACTTTAAAATGTCTGTAGTAAATGCTTATTTTTGCAAAACTCCTTGTTCTTAACAGCATCACCTTGAAGTGCTGCAGTAATTCTACAGCAATAATCCGTAGTGCTTTGGAGGCTGCAAATAATCTCCAGTAGTGAGGTAGCTGTCCTTTGCATTCTAAGAACAGTAAGAGCTTATTAAAGTATTTCTTGCACAGCAAAAATCAAAAAAAGAAATGAAAAAAACCCCCCAAATAACCAATCATAGGTTCCAATTGTCATGCAGCAGCAGGCAGGTCATCAATACCCATTATGGACCACATCGTTCAGACCCAGAGGCCCACAGGGCTGTGAACAATTGACATAGACTCAAGCTTGAGAGGTGTCCAAAGCCCCCTGCCTGTTTTGCAGCTAGACATTCACCAGCTGGCTGCAAAGGTGGAAAGATTAAGGTTCTTTTACTGATTAAAAAGCAGTAAAAGCTTCTATGTGTCCAGGACTATGGCAAGCCCCTTGAAAGCTATTCCGGGAAAGCGCTTTCTGGTTGTGAATGCTCTTCCTGGTAGGAATGATGGGTGCACCCTATGATGAAATGGCAGATGCCAACCTAGCCCATCACATTGGTTGTTCCCAAGCTCTGCTGGCCAATACCAGTACTGGGAGGTGGGAGACCCTGGGGCAAAGTGGTAGTACCAACAGTCCCCATTAACCGCTTTCAGATTCATTTTCTGCCAAACCATAGTGATGAAGAGGCAGCAAAACAATCAACCACAGGCATAGTTTTGTGATTCAGCAAAAGACCTTAAGAAAAATATGCTGGGAACTTGCTTCAGTTAGAATAATACCTTGTAATGTTCCCAGGATCTGGTGCCAGCATTTGGGAAACTAACTCAGCGGGTTAGATCTCATATTGAAATCAGCAGTGTATTTTAAGAGAGTGCTACCTGTGTGGGGAGGATTGAAGGGTGAATGTAGGGCAGCTTGGTGAACAGCCTGAGGACTTCTGCATGATCTCTGCCTTGTATAGCCAAGCAATTGTAGGTCAATGTTACTCAAAATCAGTTTCATTTATAGCAATAATCTGAGAAATGAGTCTTAGAAAAGAACCTTCAGTGATATACTTCTATATTTTTAACTTCCACAAGATCCATAGTAGATTCCAATTTCAGGCTCTTCAATCAAAAGAGAATTTCTGCTGCAACACTCTGATGTCAGATCAGAGGAAACGTATCAGTTTCAAGAATCCGAGTACAAAGGGATTCCCATGGGGCAAAAAGAACTATGGGCAGTGGCAGGGATAAAAGAGTCCTTTAAGGGGCAAGAGAGTCCACTATGAGCTGCTCTGCATAGAATAAAGTCAGAGGCTTCTTTCTCGGAACTGCTTTTTGGATAACATTGTACGCGAACTTCAGAAGAGGATCATGATTGTTGACAGATGCACATGTGTGAGTTGTTTTAGGAGGCAGATAAGAACACCAACTGCTTTTCTGTTACTGTTGGCATTAAAACTCCTTAAGAAATGCACTCTGCATCTTCACAGTTCTCTGTATGATAGGGCCACAATCCCCAGGAGGCCCCAGGATTGTCACAATGAAAACACCTATGTCCACTGGGACACTTCATATAACTCTCCATAATGATCAGTCATCACAAGTTAGCACACAGCCATTCCCATCTCTCAGCTGTTCCCAAGGCATTACATTCAATAAAAGGGCATATTCATTTATTATTACGGAAATGAGACACTATAAAACAACCCTGGGAGTGATGGCAGAACCCTTTACTTCTCCATGCATTAGCTTCTCTAAAAAGGAAAACATTACATATTTCATAAAGTGACTCACCATTTTCTCATGGAAAGCACTAGAGGAGCAAAGTTGCAGACGTTTGACTTAAAAGAAACCCAAAACAATTAAAATTTGGAATGAAAAATTCATTTGCTGTGGTATTTTGTATAAGACTGTAATGCCTCCAAAATTTGGACCAATTATGAAGTACCAACTGCAGGAAAGAAAACACAATGTTTCTGCACATTATAGAGGTACTCTCTGTTCTACTATAGTTCAAGATATGTCAGAGTTTTCATTTTAGAGGTCCATAACTCACAATTTGAAGTCACTTTGGGAGAAATCCGGTTCACGGGGTGTCAGTCTGGTGCCATTTTTTAACTTACAAAATCCTTAAATCGATTCAGCCATTTTTGATTTAAAGATTGGCAAAAGCATAAAATTGTCAGAGTTTCAGACACTTTATTTACCAGCTCCAAAGTAAAACAAGAGACATGAAGAGACATCACCTTGTACAATGGATGAAGCCTGTCTGGGTTACTGACTTAACCCACAAACCAAATCAATTCATGGTTAAAGTTACAATTGTCTTTCCCAACTCACAGCTTTACAAGCAAATACAGTGACAATACTTGAAAGGTTTTCTTTCTGCTTCTGCTCACCATGATATTCGTACAAAATCTCTCTAAAAACAGCAGAAAGGCTTTAAGGAAAACCACTTTATATTAGCGCATATACTCATGGCTTCATGACTTGCAATACCTCTTCCTAAGTGACCTTCAGCCATTCCACATGTCTTCTGCTGGTTGCACAGTAACATTAATCACCAGAAAAAACACACCAAATTCAGCAGAAGTTAGCCCAGCTTTTCTAATCAGCCACTGGAAAGGCCCAAGCTGTGGACAGAGCACCCACCAAGGGGCAGTCATGATGATGTTATTTATGCACTTCTGACAGAACCCCAGGAAAATTCCAACATGCGAAGAATAAGCTGAAACTGGATTGCAGCAGACAGAGACTACAAACATGAAACCACATGAACAGAAATCATGCTTGGCTGAAAATTGCCAGAAAAAATATCAGCAATATATAGTCTAACTGCATCTGAGAGTACAAGATGATTGGAAGGATTTACTGGAATTCTTTGGGGATGAACACATTACCCGTGAGTGTCAATGCCACAAGACAGTTGCTGCTGGTCCCTAGGAACAAGTCTCAGCAGAATCTTTATATTACATTACACCCTCTTCTCTTTAAATTATACTGTATGTAATGGAAAAATAATGTTAGAAATCTTCCTTAAATAGCATTGGTACATTTTTCTAGCCCTCTGGAAAGCCAGTTTCCTCCACTCCTCTGAGTCTAGATTGAAAGATGGAAAAAAAACAACAGCCCAGTGTTTAAGAAATCTCTTCAGAAGTACAAAATGCAGCTTCAATGGAAACACAGACACAGGATTTTTTAACACTTGATACTTCAGTATCTACGATCTTAAAGACCTGATTCTCCCCTCGTGCTCATTGACATAATTGAGAATTAGTTCCACAGTGGCTCCTGTGAATTTACACCCCAGCACAAAAAACAGAAGTCAAGGCCAGATGTGCAAAATTTCACGTCATCTGCAATTCCCAGCTGTGTTTTTCATACAAATTGTTCATGAAGTATCAGACTTCAGAAATGGCACTTAGCCAAAATGGAACACTTGAAACATTTTCTACACCTGCCCTTATCAAGGAAGTTTCATGCCACATAAAGGCATAAAGAAAAACATGTTGGTGGCAGGCTGTTTGGGTGTGTGAATATTAAATAGCTGAAGTTTGTCTGTAAGGACTTGGACATTCGGAATGAAGAGTGTATTCCCACTAGACATGGAAGAGAAGACACAGTAGATATGGAATGTCCAATGCAAAGCTATCACCTGGCCACAAAGTCAGAGGTCAACGTCAGAGATGAAGTACCAGGTATTTGTTGGTCATGCTTTATCTTGAACCCACCAAGAGCAGAAGTACAGCGCAGAGGGAACAGACCTATATGGAAGATCAATGTAGTTCTCTTTCCAGGAGAGATTGTGCTGCACAAGGTCTTAGTAAACTGCAACATACTCTTCCCCAAGCTATTAGCTATTTTCAGCTACTCTGCACCTTGTTGCAAGCTTTCAGAAAGGCTAATGGTCAAAAAATTTGTGAATGGATGGAGATGTAGTGCCTGTACCTGCTTGGATAGATTATTTACTCGCTCATTCAACTAATTAATTGCAAAGTAGAACATCTAGATTAGTGTTTTACAGTTAAGTGTGATCCTAACGCTTGGCAATTCCACCTGTTTTAAAATCACAGTATGCGAAACCGCACCTTAAGCGTCTTTTAATTTAATGCTAAGGCATGAGACACTTAACAGTGCTATTAAAAGCTGTACATGGGCCAGTGAATGAAAGATCCAGAAGGAAAAAAAATCCTCTCTATATTCTGTTTAGAAAACATTGTTGTAGCTTGGGTATAACTACTGCCCTTCAATCTCATGTGGTCTAAGGAACAGCTATGGTTGTCTATACTAAAATATAGGTGTGCATTCCAGCACAGATATTTAACTGCTTAGAACAAACTACATGAAAGGCGTAAGTGAACACAGGGTTGTGATTTGCAGCTGTTTCGTGAAAGCTTGTGTGCCTTTGAAAGGCAGGTGAGAAAACCTGTGAAGTCCAGAGGGCAGGTCCAAAGCAGCTTAGATCAATGTCATTTTTACCCTCATCTCTGCTCCCATTACCATGTTCTCATCCTCTCCCCTTGTAATGGTGCTCTTCTGATCACACACAGCCTGTGCATGGAGTTGAACTGTTTGAAACTCATTTGTTCTTGGCAGGATCAAATCTTGTAGCAGCTCTGAGTATGATCACACCAGAACTGGTGTGTGCAGAAGGCAGGAGTAAGAAAGTCATTGTAAGAGTAATGAGGATGAGGAGAGGAAATGGGAGCAGAACAACCAGAGTTCTGGTTTAGACTGGCTAAAGATGCTGTGAAATGCCACTTCAAGAGAGAAAGAGAGTTTGAGTGCTGACAGAAAGGGGCTATGAACAAGGGATTATATGCAGCTGTCATGCTGGGAACAAGATTTGCCATATCCTTAAGGAGTCACCAATTTACCTGCATATCTGAAAAGATTTTTGTTAATCATGTGAGCAAGATTATTCTTTTGTTTGCTTAATTAAATCCACTTGGAACAACATTTCTTGTTATGACGAAGCTAATGAGGTCTGGTGCAGAGAAACAGAGTAGCTGTGGTGAAAAGAACTGCCCAGGTTCCACAAAGATTTTGCTGTGCTCCTTCCCCAAATGGAGCAAATATTCCTGGATCTGGGATCTATCAGAAGCACTAACCCCTTGACTTTTCCAGCAACGCATGTGATGATGATGAGGGTTTGTGAACAAGATCCTCCCTTCCCTCCCTGCACACCAAAAATCCTTCAACCCCTATTCGTACCTGGGACTCTTCAAAAACATGCAGATGAACTTAATAGGAATTATTACTGCCGTTTGAAAGCATTCATTTCACTTCAGTGGTGTTCTGAAACTCACAGAATTAACAATTTATCCATCACAAAAATGCTTCTCAGAATGTGCCAAGCCACCATATTACAGGATTTCAGTGTTTGATTCTGTTATATGCAATGTGTATGTAAATGGTACAGAATGTACCAACTTGTTCACAACAATCTCATTACCAAGTAAAGTGATTGTATCAACATGTCGAAGTGGCGATGATGATTTAAGAAGTCCAACATTTGGTCTTAAAAACAGATTATATTATTTATAAAGATCTGTGGGTGGCAATGAAGAAGCAAAGCTCATCTGTCAGGAGAACAAATGAGGAATATATAACTCCTCCAAGGCATAATGACAGCAGAAAGAGGGATATTGTTTAAAGCTGATGAGGAAGAGAATTCACCCTATTCATATAGAAGCCTGGATAGAAAACCTTAGTATATTTCATTACAAGATAGAAAAATACACTCAGTCTCATGAATAATGGTATCTTTACTGTTCAATGCAATTCTTCCTATACCTCTGCCTGTCTGAGATAATAATTCCAGGTTTCCATCTGGTTTGAAAATCCACCCAACAGAACTTAAACACAGGTTTCAAATCCTTTTTTAAATAAATGGATGGACTGAAGTTCTGCTGTATGTGTTGCCTATGACGCATCTGATGTTGTTCTGAACTTAAAGCTGCTTTACAAAAATCCATAAGCTTATTTAAAGAATAAGCATTCTCACATAAATATATAAATACCAAATACTTTTCTTTTGTTCCTTTGAACAGAGGTTACAGCATTCATATGACCCTTTTGTCACTGGCTACCACACAGACATTTCTCAGCTAAGCCTCTTGAGCTCCCCTGCATTCCTACCTTTCCAGGACACCCTGAACTACCACCAGGACATTTACTGAAGAGCTCTGATCCAAAGTTAAATGAAACCTGTAACTCACACAGCAATTCACTATTTAGACCCTTTTCAACCCTTCTGAAACTTCATTAAGAGCTTTTTGTTAGGGACATACCTGGCCTTCGACTATCCACTTGGAGATGGAGGTTTTGCCATCATACCCTGGCCGGAACTGAAGCGTGGCAGAGCGAGGGCTGATGTTGGAAATCACCAGGTTGGATGGAGCACCTGGAAGTTCTGAAGAAAGAGACATGTAAATGAGTGTGGAAAAGCTCTTTGTCTTGGGCCCAGTAGCACAAGTCGACACTCAGTGTTTCAGCATATAAAATACCTTGGTAACAATTACAACAGAGCAAACAGTTGTGGGTTTTTTTCTTTTTGGTAGACTACTACATACAACATTGCTATTTCTACTGCTCTGAGCATGCACCACATAGATAAGGAGCCCATCTACAGCATTACTACTACTATTTTAGAGAAGTTGCCCAACTGACAAAGTGTGGTGGCTCAGGGAGGAAGGTACTTTCCAATTCCAGATCTGCCACTCACTCACCAGGTCATCTAATTCCACTGTGCTTTTGTTTCTCCAGAATCAAATGATAATAATTTTTACTTACTTCTTAGAGTACACACAACTTTGATGTATTAACAGCAGAATAAGACTCAAATTTTTGTGTAGTGTATGGGGAAGATTTTGTGATTCATATGTTGGCTTCTCATAGATGGGGTTTAGAGGGCATCTCTGATGCCTGAATAAAGTAGATTTTGTTGTTGTTGTTGTTTAATTTCTGTTCCAGATAAAAAAGGTGACCTTCTACAAGGAAGAACCTGCAGCCTCAATCAGATCTTTCCTTCCCATCAGTCAAGCTCACAGTAGCATTTACATTTTTAATATTATCTGAATTATCAACAAAAGCAAGCCTAGGAAAGAGATTAAATATAGATTGTTTAGAATAAATTCCCAATAGTACCTGCATTGGTAAGTAATGGAAATTACTTACCAATTATCAGTAATTATTCATAATTGCACTATGTGCAAATGAAACAGGTAAAATATAAGCAGCTTTTTGGCATATATTTCAAGTCTGCACAGATCCACAATATTTCTTGATTCTTATTTCAAGTTTGTGGGAACTACAATCAATAAACTAACCCTGACCAAGCAGGATAATGCTGTTATCTGGCTAACAACAGGGAGCATGGCATTGATCCAGTCTACAGCTTGTCACAATTACCTATGATTAGGGAGAAGAAAGGCAAACATACTTCAAGACATACAGAAAAGTTCAAAAATACTGGAAAAGGTAAAAACTGGATTAGCCTCAGTGATGTACAGTAACTGCTCCACTTTGGAAAATTCTACTTCTATAACCTATACATTAACTGAAACTGCTTGTTTGTGTGAATTGGCTTTTTCAGTTTCCTTTCTAGACTGGTTGAGGGAGAGTGTAGAATGTTAAAACAAAAATGCAAAAAGGCTAAATTTACAGGTGCCCAAATGGTATCTCAGTGCAGCATAGGTCAACCTCCTCCTAAATCCTTCTTTGGCCACAACTCCCTAATCTTGTAAATAAGATTTTAGTTTCTTTATACAACTGACCTCTCACAGGTGACATAAGTTATACAACATAGAAGTGGAAAAACCTTTCCCTTACACAAACTCTCTTCTTCTCCCAGAGCAACACTTTTTCAATTGATTCAAGTACATTCTTATGTAACTTGGTAAATGTCAAGAGATTTTGTATTGTATCCACTTTATTACTTTGTCCATTCCTTCTGCTACCCCTGTAACTTTTTTTGGATTTGTATTAGACAGCTTCAACTTCCTGGTAATTTCAAATTGCAACTTCATTCACGTTAACTTTTTCATCTGTTCTAAAAATGAAACTGCAATTAGTGTAAGGAATTCCAATGCTTTATAAATAAAACCATGTCTATTATTACTGAATCAAAGTAATTTGTGATCTTGGAACACAGAAACTTGAAGAATCATAGAATGGTCTGGGTTGGAAAGGACCCTAAGATCATCTTGTTCCAACCCCCCTGCCATGGGCAGGGACACCTCACACCATACCCCGTTGCCCAAGGTTCTGTCCAACCTGGCCTTGAACACTGCCAGGGATGGAACATTCACAACTTCCTTGGGCAGCCTGTTCCAGTGCCTTACCACTCTCATGATAAAGAGTTTCTTTCTTATATCCAACTTAAATCACTGTTTAAGTTCAAACCCATCACCCCTTGTCCTATCGCTAAAGTCCTGATGAATAGTCCCCTCTCTGGCATCCTTTTAGGCCCCCTTCAGATAGTGAAAGCTGCTCTGAGGTCTCCATGTGGCTTCTCTTCTCCAGGCTGAACAGCCCAATTTTAACTTGATTCATGCAGTTTCACCAACCTGGGGGCACACCAGAAGAGATGGTGGAAGACGTGACCCATCCGCTCCCTTTTGCAGTCACAGCTGCCACCTCAATGGTGTAGGTGGTGAGTGATGACAGCCCTGTGATCTTGTACTCCAGCGTGGTGTTAGGCAGTGTGCGGGCAAAACGAGACTCATTCCTGCCATACACCTCCCAGGAGATCTGGTACCCTGAAAAGCAATCACAAAGAATTCAGGGGGCCCCAGCAACGGTGGGCTCTAGTTTTCCTTCCGAAGCACAATTGCACAATAACCTAGACACTGGTAAATTCCTTCATCTGCAAGATTTGCTTGCGGTCCATGCTGGTATGACTTATTTTTTACTCTACTCCATTGTGGTCATCTTTTATAAGCAGAAAAAAAAGTTGAAGTAAACACTGGCTAAAATACCCAACTATTTTTTCTAATCTTCTTACTTCAAATACACAATTGATGTAGATACCCCATCTGGTATCATCTGCCCATCAGATTACAGATTGGGGAGGACATGGAGTCTCAACAGACTGTCTCTTTTTATGATGATAAAGTGCTTGCTATGAACTGGCTAGAAAACCTGGAGATAATCTCTCAGAAGGGTGGACTCTCATTCTGTGAAACTCTGTGAAACAAATAGGAAGAAACACTGGAAAATACAACATCTTCTCACCAGTTGGAATATCTAATTAAAAATCTATATGTGCTTAGTAGGGCTACTCTCCTTTTGGGCTGAAGTAACCTTTGCTGCTGTATATCTAGAAATACTTACAAATCTGACAATAACAATCAGGCAGGAACATTGTGGGAATCTTCTAGGAACTGAAAAACCGCTACTTCCCGCTGCTTGTTCCTCGCACAAATCCTTCAGCAGGGTGAATCATTATCCTTTTTTTCAAATCCAGAGTGTAGCCCATGTATTGTCCAAAACGGACTCACCCTGACCTCCGTATTATTCTTCTCTCATAACCAGGCTTTCCTTTTTGTCACTTTTATAACTATTTGCCTTCCAAGAACTTTTGAAACTTTCTACTGGCTGATTTGCTCAATTTTACCTCCAAATCTTCTTGTCCTCCTCCTGCCCAGCCCCAGTTTATTCTCATTTGAACCCATTTGAACCTCACTGTGCCAGTCTCCAGAAAGCCTGTCTGAAAAGTTTGTCTGATTGCAGCTTTCTTTGTGATTTGACTCAGGGGGGAAAAGCCACAACACAGCTCCTGAATGCCTGTGAAATGGAAGTGAGTGAAAAGGACTAACAGAAAGGAACCCCACTGAGTGAACCATGCACGAGGCAAGCTGGCTAGAGAAACCCCCTACTGGGTTCCTGTTCCCATCCTCTAAGGTGAGGAATTCGGCCCAGTTGGGGGGCTTGAAGGGTTTTTTTATCTTTAAAAATATCATGACAAGCTGATTAACATATACAAATTGCCATAGCAAAATACCTTAAGGCATTAATCAACAAGGAAACATCATCTCATGAACTCAAAGCATGGTGAGACAAATATTTCTGTGAGTTTAAGAGGTGTGAGCTATTATCCTTACTCTAAGCTAGCTGCCATCATTGACAAGGATTCATGTTAACCTAATTTTGCATGAAAAATGGGCTCGGAGTGCTCACATAGTCACTAATTATGTTTCAGGTAGAGGGCAGTGATACAGAGAGGTGATACTTCACCGCAACCGCTTGTCTGACTTTGCTCTAGCTAGGGGAAAAGGAAAAACTCCTGAATGCTCATTTGGAACCAGTTTTAAGTAAATATCTGAATGGGAATTAATTAAGTCAGTAATTTACCAGTATCTCAGAGATACTGGGGCATTCTGTTGCTCTCTGAAAAGGCTTGAGAATCATTTACCAGTGGTCAGAGTTTATGTAGCACAGGCAAATCTATAGTTCGTATGAAGTTTCTGACAATATTCAAGGACTTTACTACCTTTCTTAATAAAAAGCAAACAGAAAGGTGGGGGATGGCTGTCCACTCTGTTTGAGGCTCAATGAAGAGGCATGAAGGAGTTGCAAACAGAATGACCATCACCACCTTACACCCTTTCTTTCAGAACCTGAGGGTGCTGTTTGTTCCGGACAGGGCAATGTGGAAGAATGAGGAGTCTGAGGAAGGTGCAGCTGTGCCCCTCCCCACTTCCCAACGGAGGACACAAACCCAGCAGCTCTGTTCCCAGACAGCAGAACGTCCATGTGCAGCCACAGATGGAGCAGAAGCTGGGCAAGGGCCGTGCTGCAGCTCATCTGTCTGCCTAGGAGCTGCGGGTGACCTGGCTATGCCTGCTTTGAATTCTACACATGGGCTGGTAGAGGGAACTGAGGAGTACCACACCTCGGAATAAAACAAAACAGGTTGCTCAAAGCAATAAATAACAAGAAGATAAGCAGGGGATTTTCAGTGCTCTCTTTATCCATTTGTTGCTTATGAACAACAGAAAGTTTTGTCCACCATGCACTAGGCAATATTAAGTGATTGAGATGTCTTCTCTCCTGTCAAGATAAGCTTTGGATATACATCAAATGTTCGCAATGATTCTTTGAACATTTTGTTTTCTCCCTTGTGACCACAGGGATGAGACCCAGCTTTCCTGCCCATTAGGCACATAGTTTCCTATGTATTTATTTTCTGAGAAAATATTCACCAAGAAAAATATCCTGAGTTCATATGCAAATTGAAGACAACAAAAAGAGGCATCATTTACTGTTGGATATTTCAGTCCTGAATGTATAGTTAAATTCTAGTCATATAAAAAAAATGCAAACAGAAAATAGATACATACAGAGCAGACACAAAGCCAAATGTAACCATGCATAGCAAAACTAGAAAAAAAAAATGCTGAAGGGAAAGAACAACATCCACTGTACCCCCAAGAAGCACTTAAGCCACAATGACTGACAGATGGGCAGGACTTTAGGACATGTGGTTGGTAAAAATGTGCTCTCTGTCTTACACATGTGAGCACTGCCAGAAATGTGCACAGGGGAGCCCCCAGCCTCGGCTGAGAGTGTTTCCTCTGGCTTCAGTGTAAATGAGAACAGGAGAGGTGCCACAGAGCCTTCCCGTATGCTTTGGCACTCCACCCTCGCCACAAGATGCTGCCTAACAGAAACTAATGACCAGAGGAGTTTCAGAAATAATTTTCTGTTGAACTGGAGTAAATTCCCTACAAGAGAGCAACACATCCAATCACAAACTGTCCGTCTGCATCCAGATCCTCATAAATCAATGTTTACCGAGAGAATGAGGAAGATACTGAAATTTACAGCCAGAGTAATGGGCAATTTCCCAGCATGAGCAGCTGCCAGGCACCACCCTCTGTGCTTTCCTCCTCATGGCTCTGGTGCAAGGAATAAGAATGTCCAGTAAAGGTATCAATGAGCAGAAATGATGAATAATTGCTTCCCGGAGCAATTAGGTCTCCAAGCAGCCCTCTATAAACCTTTCAGGTACTCAGAGCATGAACAATATTGCTATTCCAACCCTAACTATTCTATGATTCTATTCTTTTCTTCTATCCCAAATGCAATTCGCCTCATTAAGGATATTTCTTTTTCCTTAAAAAACTTTGCTGGGCTTTTTTACAGCGGTGTTTCTTTATGAACTACAGAGCTTCTCCAGTTCATTCTTTCTGAAACAATCTGCCCCAAATATAACACAGTCCATTATTGTGTTCCACCAGGTTTCAACCCATACTGGGAGGCAGCAGCTGGTTTCTAGCAAAGCAATTCTGGAACACCAGCATAATGCTGCTAACTTGTGCTTAATAAGGATAAGTGTTACATCATCTTACTTAGAGAGCTAGGCTGGATTTAAGCACCTAAATTTAAGCACTCAGGCTTGAAGGCTTTGGCCGTCTTTACTGAATCAATACTGCTCTGCTTTCAGAAGTCATTAGTTTCTGTTCTCAAGCCACTTAAATCAATGCATATTTCAGGGAGGTTATCATGGTATATAGGCATAAGGTAATCTACAGAAAGCTCCACGTACACTATAGGCAGCACAGAAGACACATACAAATGGTGCATGTTACAGGTGCACAGAGAAAACACTGACAAGCGCAAGTCCTACCAAAATAATTAGACCTGTCAAAGTTAAAATGCTTCAGGAAATCAGACTGACAGAACATTTCAATGTTCAGGGGCCAGAAAGTCTGATATTTGTCTAACTGCTAAATCATATTTTGTTCTTATAAATTATTTTTTTTTTAAATGAAGCATTTCAATGTCAATGCTTCAAAAGCAAAATATTTTGATTCATGTGAAATTATCTTCTCCCTTTCGAACTATAATTTTAACTCCAGTAATTTGAAATTGGGAGCTTTTTTGTACTTCAAAACCTTGAAAGCCTTTGTTCAATGGAATGTCCATCCTGTGCAGCTCCAGGTTTCCCATGTGAAAACAGTATTGCCTCTGCTGGTAAGAACTAGGGTTTTTCTCAACTATTTTTAGCTTCCTTTATTAAAAATAATGAAGTTGCTGATGTTATATCTACACTTGCGTAGAGTAAATAGATAAAGAGTTTGTTAAGTGGCAAGCTCATCAAAGAGAAACAAGAGAGGTTTGAACCCTTGTGATGGTGTATACAAAATTAAGTAATGACATGCAAATTCTGTCACGCAGTCCACAGCCAGACCACTCGATCACAGATGAAGGATTCTGCTGATTTCAGGCTTGATCTTGATTGCAAATCTTAGCAATGCCAATCCAGATTTTGCAGCTGTAAACTCCATGTAGGAACCTTCCACCCATGGGGCAAACACCAAACACTATCTCACAAAGTTTCAGAAATGCAGTAACACAGGTGGAGGTCATGGAAGATTTAACAAGACCAGAAACTCCATGGGGAGCTGATTTCTAATACAGAACTGCCTTTTCAGTGACCACAATCATGAGGTAAAAGTAATTGGACCCGTACTTTCTATAATGTGTCCTAACTGACATTTCAATTACTAAAAAGAGGGAGCAGGAAACCAGTGCTTGCAGTAGCCAGTTCTCCCTAAATGCTCTATTACACAAACATTTTTTCACTGTAATGGCACATTCCACCATACACACACTTAAACAAACAGTCAGGAGATAGCAGCTGATACTTGCCTGTAATGATGCCATTTTTCTCTACTGGTTCTTGCCAGCTGACCTTGAGAGATGTGTCCAGAATCTCAGTAAAACTCAGGTGTCCCACTGCTCCTGGCTCTGGCAATCAGAAAAGGAAATCTGTTAACAGGAGAACCCCACTTACTTTTGATCTGATTCATGTGGCAAGGTTAGGGCTGAAGAAGTAAAACACTGAGCCAGGGCCAAGGGAAGCCTTCTGGAAACATCTGTGAAAGCAGTAGGGAAGATGGGAGAACACAAGGTGTTAAGAAGCATTCTGGCTATCATCACATAAATTATTTTATCCAGTCTTCACCCTAACTGTGCTGAGAACTAAATAGAGTGGCAGCAGGAGACCTGCACACAACTTGTTCTCTGTCTGTCTTCTTGATCTAACCTAATAAGAACAATCAAGCTGGCAATCCTGGAAGTGCTTGTGTTTGCTGTTTTCCCTCAACGATGGCATGCAGCATTTACCTGTGCCTCTGTGGTAGCTTATCTAGCCTTAGGTCTATAGCATCATTACCAGCACCCCCCTCACCTGGAAAGAGCCTTTTGCCTCTGCAAGGTCAAAGCTATGACAAAGTCACCGAGCCCCTGCTTGGCTAGGTTCTCTCAAAACAACTCTAAAAAGTCCAACATAATGGCAACTGTCTTTTGGAAAATGAACACAAGCGTGTGAAACTTTTAAAGGATTTTTATGATGTAGCTCAAGAGCTCTTAAAAATTTCAAGCTCCCCAGTGTGCAATGAAAGAGTATAAAATGGAATGACTGTCAAGAATATGCCATCCTCCCTCAATTTTGATCTTCAAGGAAGACATCCTGACTGATTTTTGATCCAACTGCTGTTCTCTCTTCAATCGATGTACTGGAAAAAGGAGTTTTTGTTCACTTTATATTCACTGTGCTTCTGTCATTGGATCCCTGCCCGAGTATCCTCCAGCTCCTCTGACATCAGTTGGCAATTTCTCGTCTGCAATTTCATATTTTGTTTCCTCTTCAATTTAGTCCAGTTTCTCATTCCCCTTCAGCTATGATAAAAAAACCCGAAGCCTGCCAGTAGGTCAGCTAGAACCACATTTGCAATTCTGCAATCCTAGTGAGGAAAATTTCCAAATCCATTCTGCAGTATCTAGTAGTCTAAGCATTACAGAAAGAAGTGCTGATCTGGTAGTGATCTCAGGAATACCCAACAAGAGCACAGCAATTATGTGCTATTCAAGACTATGGATCTGCAGACATGCAAGCCTCAAACTCACAAAGCTTTACTCCAATTAGCTCCTGCAGTTGCAGTCCAACTTTCATGTCATAATGAAAACCAGGTGCAGGTTACTCCAAGCCAGGACACAATGCTTCTGACTGGATGTCAGATTTTATTTGACCTACAGTTCATCAGCAAACAGATCTGTTGGCACTGTTTTTCTCCTAAAGGATTGGCTAACTTTGCTACGCAGACAGGACATTATCACCTGAGAACACAAATGACAGTCCTTTCAAATCTTTTTTCCCCACCACATAAATCCTGAAGCAACTTAGATTTAACAAGTTCTCTGCAAAGATGCATTATACCATCCTGCACTTAACTTCTCTGTCACCAAGCAAACTGAGGAAAGCAATTGTGAAGGATTAAAAAGGAAAAAAGAAAACTGCTCATCTTTACTGCTGAGGCTCCTTGCAGCACACAACTGCATGTATCAAGAAACGTTTTAAATGCCTTACAAAATACAAGTCTAGCTTTCTCTTGATTTCTGTTTCATGATGAAATTTTCTTGTGTTTAAAATGGCACTTGATCCCAACATCTCTCTGAGATACTCTCAGGGTCTTGGCTGTGCTCCTTTTCCCACTTTCTGCAGAGTCTTTCAGGCTCATTTCTGCAGCATTGCCTTCAGTAGAAACATTAATAGACTCTTTCCTCTTCCCAGCTGATTGATTTTCACAAAATCTTAGGAGCTCGTATCTTTGGTTTCTCACTCTTCTGCACTCAATGAAATTAGCCACAGGTTTCAAATGTTTGAGGGAGAAACACAGATGAACCCAAGACAGAGAGTCAAATATATTTACAAACCCTCACAGACAAAAGCTTCATTTCCTTAGGAAAACAGGCAAAAAAGTTAATACTACACACAAGAATGCAATGCATGTTTCTCACAGAATCATACCATTTCTCCATCCTTTCGCTTTAAGCACAGATAAACAAGTATGAGTTCATATTCATGGTTCACATGGATTTCTGGTAGGTAAATTGCTATCTCTGTGATCTTCTGACAAGCAAAGGCTTAAGCCTACAATCTGCTCTTGGGGCACAGGTCTGGCATATGGAGAAGACCAACCACAAAATGAAAATCCATGGGGAATTATTTGATTTTCTTCATGTTCTTTCAAGAATATCTCATGAAAAACTGGATTAGTACTTTGAGCCTTACTTCTATGAATGTAATGACAATCTAGAGTTTTCTTTACAGGAACACTGACTAACCTTAAAGATGCCTATTAGGGCAAAGTAGGATTTCTAAACCCAATACTTTAACAGATTTATTGGACTTTTTTTTTTATTCTGATTTGGATCTGTAAATGTGCAGCAGTGTTTCCATGACAGGAAGATACAGAAGCACTGGCCAGAGCCAAGATCACTGTGGGGACAAGGTTACCTATGAGGGCCACTGCAATTTAGTTGTTATCTGCATCAGATGCACACTAAACTTGTTAGTTGCAAATGTGTCTTGAGCAAACACTTCCAAGGGGCCACACAGACCAAAACATTTTCTGATGCAAGGAATAATTTATATGCTGAACTATCCAGCTCATTTTATTTCATTCTGACTCCAGTTTTGCAGAATGAAAGGTACTGCTTTGTTACAATTCTGGTTCATTTATACAAACAATTGCAATACAATATAAATACAGACATTTTCAATATATTGAATAACAGAAGAAAACAACTGAAAATTAATTGTAAACCTGTGGCTGTCCCACCCCTGGAAGTGTTAAGACCAGTCTGGATAGACCTTTGAGCAGCCTGGTCTAGTAGAAGGTGTCCCTGCCTGTGGCAGGGGGTTGGAACTAGACAGATGGTCTTTAAGGTCCTTTCCAACCCAAACCATTTTATGAACCACTGACCTCCGCAGGAAGTTCCAGTGCTCAGTTCCAAAGATCAATTCACATTTATTTGGGTGCCTGAACATGGATTTAAGAGCATAAGGGTTCACAGACATAAACGACATGTTCTGTATTAGCTGAAACAGACTATGAAGCTTTCAGCTTCTAGCTAATGTAAAAAATTCATCCAGATTTAATCCATAATGAAAAAACATCAAATATCATTAATTTGCCACAGGCTAAAAAACATAACTGGAGAACTGGTTGAGGTCATTATGCAAAGTAAGTTGACGAGAGACTGCAAACTGATTGTGAACCTGAGGTCAAATTTTAAGCACCCAGATTTGAATATTTTGGCTTTTATATCCAAGCAAACAAAATCTGAGCACTGAGATTCTCCACGAGTGCTGAGTACTCACTGTCTTCAAGGGTACGCAGGAGCTGGGGTGTGCTGCGTGGTCCATCGCCAGGGGTGGTGAAACACAGAACTGATGTATAGTAAGTAGTATATTTCTTCAGGTTGGTGATGCAGCCACTATGAACACCATGAAAATCCGGAGCAATGGTGACTATAGTCACAATCTCTGGAGCATCCACTGGCCATGCTAGAAGCTAGAAAATTTAAACATGGGTGAGCTCTCATCAGAAGTTGTGTCTATTTGGAATGAAAGCATGCTTGGCTGCCAAACCCATCTTAATCTCATTGTGAAAAACCAAGCAATGCAGTTAAACTACTGTCAGCTCTGATGCTGAACAGATGGATATAACACTGTTACTATGAGAACTGGAGGGATGTGTGTAATACTAGTGATGGGGGACATATCGATACCATGGAGGTATTGCAATCCTCAATTTCTGCTACTGATCAATGCCAAAGTTATAGCAAATTATTATTTGTATGACATGAGTCTTTTTGGCTTTCTCTGGGCTGCTCTGACCAGCATGGACAGGCTCTGCTGCTGAAAGGAAGCTGAAGCAAGCAAAATACTTTCAGTGCTACTCTGAGATGAATGCTTTATCTTTTTTTGGGATTCCTTTAAGATCCCACTAGTTAGAGAAGTTGGAGGGATGAGGGGGACACACATCCTCCTTCCCCTCCCCCAGTACCCCCCCAGCATCCCATTGACCAGCCTTGCCTAACAGGCTAAGAGTATTCCAGTGCTGGGTGGTTTGGAGATATCTACACTGTGAATGATTCAAGTGGTTCTGGAACTACAGAAAGAATAGAAAATGGTTGTAAAGATGATTACTACAATTTCCAACACCTGGGTCCCAAAAGTTCAACTCCTGAAGACATTTTCATGCATTTAAAATAACATGCTTGTCAGATGTGCTCAGTTCTTCAAGGTTTCATTCATCTCCATTGATCTTCTGGGTGATGGATATGTTTTAGAGTGGAGTACCTTATACGTAGGTACCTAAATGAGGGCTTAAAAAATTCATTTTTGACAAATTACTTTGAAATTTTAAAACAATTTTTGAAATTGCCTCAACAGCTTCAGGGTCTAAAGCTTGAAAGTGCTGATGAAATTTTTATTTGGTCCAAAAATCCTTATGGTGTGGTCTGTTAAAATTCTAGGCCTTATTCAATGGCTGTGTAAATCGTGCTACTTGCATTGATTTCAAGCTCATAAACGTGAATAGATGCCTGAAATTAATGAGCCAGAGTTGACAGTTTTGCCAATGTCTATAGTTTCCCATAACGAGAAAGCAGTGAGAGGACTGTAAGGAGGAATTTTCTTAGGGATATTTCATATTTGCAAAGGTGCACTTTACAACTTCTTGAAATGCAAATAAATTGCAAAAGAAAGATAGAAATAGAGAATGGTTGATGGGATAGTAAGTTTTATTTTCTTTTCTAAATCACCTTTGTGGATTACAGTTGGCATTTAGAACTCTGGGGATCTGAACTGCTCTTTTTTGAGTACATTTCATTGCACATTTTTTGGGAAACACGTGCAGGAAATACAGGTGAACAATTCTGCCAGTTAAAGGAAAAAATGGGTTTAATCCTTAAGAAAAGCGAAGGCCCAGATGTGACTACTACTAGTGATTTATAAACCATTCAAAAAACTATGCTACAGGAGTAACTGACAGTCTTCATACTGCAGTTCACAATCCCTGTGAGAAACAGGAATGATAAAGCTGCTGCAATTTACTGCAAGGAAATCCAAGGAAAGAAAATTTTGATCATTACAAACGTTTTCATTGACCACTGACAAATAAAAGTCATGATTTTAGTTATACCATTGCTAAAGAAACAGAAACATAAATTAGAGGCAGCTCTGCAATGAGACTAGGGATCTTTAGACCGAAACCCTATTTGAATTAAACAAAGAATCAAAATCTGAAATATGACTTTTTCAAATCTGAGTGGTTCACCATGCTTGGACTTGCACCAGAAAATTATAGTGCATTGCAGTCCACTAAGCCCCAAAACTGCTGTTATTCTCCAGAGTCTGAACAGGAGCCAAATACTACTTCTGTGTTGAGGTTTCAGGATACGCTACTGCAGCCCTGTCAGTCACCTAGTCTTGAAAGCTGATTCTGTCTCTGGGAAAAACAGACATACACATGATCTTAAAGGTCGTTTCCAACGTATTTGATACTATGATTCTATACATGTACACAGTACTTCAGCAGTGGAATCTGAAACCATTTAATGAGAAATAAAGAGATCTGGGCAAAAATACTAAAGCTCCTATGCATGCCTCTGTCTCAGTTTCTCCATCACTTTGAGACATGCTCAGAGAAGGATCAAGTCTTCTGAAACTTCTTAAATCCACCTACAATCCCCCAGTTCACAGCTTGTCTTATGAACATTCTTCTCAGCCCACTCAACATTCCTGCACCTAACACCTAAGTCAGTTTTCCTCCTCCCTGCTCCTAAACCATACCTGTCCTTCCTTTCCCTGCTCTGTGATTCCTAAAAGATTCCTCTTTGTTCTTTCCATGAATGTTTTTAAACTATTCATTTATTATGCCCCTACTGCTGAAAAGGAGTTTCTATTAAACAGTCCTTCCTGAGAGACAGAAATAAACCACTCCAGTTACCTTCTCAGCATACACTCCACTGGTCAAAGTACCAACAAGAGCTCTGTTAAGCACTCTCTGCTCTGCGTACAGTAATAGATACTGCCAGTTGCCACATCAACAGGGACTTGTCATGCTAACTCCATGTCATCAAGCATGATTAATAAATTTTACATTCTTATATCTCCCAAATTATCACAGTGGAAAAGTTAAGACAAATATTTAGTGTGATGTCTTGGTTTCTAATGAAACTAATGGGAATTTTGCATTAGAGTAAATAGAAATGTCAAGGCTGATTTTTCAGTGGCACGACAATATATATCTGACTTTCCAACCCGTTTGACATTGAACAGTGTTTTGGCTTTGGAAACTCTCCAGATAAATGACAAAGATATTAGGACCTTAGGGATATGACATATTCCCTTTTCAGAACTTACACAAACTGCAAATGTTAGGAGCAACAACTGCTCCCTTCTGACTTCATTTTACTTGTGTAAGATGCCCCTGAGGATATACAGTCACTTTGGAGTTTCAGAGATTATTAGATTCAACTTCTAATTGTTACACACAAGGACTATTAAGGCAAGTGCTATTTGAAGTTACAGAAGTCTTGTTTCTATTTACCTTGTATCCTTGGTTAATACCATTGATGAACTGTTGGGGTGGAGGGGTCCAGAGGAACTGGATGGTTGTCGAGTTCACAGCTTCGACTTGCACATTCTGTGGTGGAGCTGTAGGCACTGAGATAGCAGAGAGGGAAAGAAAATAAAACAGTGTGGAGGAGGGATGAAGGGACAAAAAAGAAAGATGAACACAGAACCCACTGACTGTCACTTGTGAGTCACAAAGTAATAACAACCTTAAGAGAAGAATGCACTTCCTGTGCAAGAGTAGCCAGCAGTGACTTGGAAAGAAGAGCAACTGGGTTAATTTGTCATTCCGTATTGGAGATTCTTTCAAGGAGAGGGGATGAAATAATTTCTGCAGTTTATTATTCCACAGCTGAGTTTCTCATAGAGACTTGAGACAGAAGCTAGCTAATGATAGGTAAACACATCTCTTTCAATTATCCATGACTGCACAGAGAATGAACAGCTTCAAAAAGAGATTTCTTGAGTCTTAATACCACTCAATTCCCCAGATCAGACAAGGAAACATGGAGTCTGCACAATTACAGTTCTAATTGAGAATTATAATCTGGCAACAGCATCTGTTTGTTATTTACTGCTGCTTGAAGAATTAGGACCAGTCATATCACACACAATAACATTTTTTCTTGGGAATTGGAGATGTTCTCATTTTATCTTGATACGATATTCATTCATGTATATTGAATTGATTATATATATTCTGAGCCAATACATCCTCTAATCTACTAAAAGTTGCATAAACATTTAAAGGCAAGTATTTAATTAGACAGATGTTTTCTCAATACAAAAAAAAAAAAAAAGCCTAAAATATAAAGGCATTCTGCCTTCAAATGAAAAATAACACCTAAATATTTTGCCATTTAATGTGATGTCTTTTTAAATGCCTTCTAGGCAATTTCTTCAACTTATTGCTTTAGGATGTCATTTCTATAGTTCTCAGAGGAAAGAATGCTAATAGACAGGTCTATTTTTAAGAAATTACCAAGCTTATAGTAAGTTTAAGAAGAAAACCGCTATTTGAGTATAAAAAAATGGACTAATATGCTTTGAATCCTATAAAATAAGTTTAATAATGCTTCCAAAAAATTACTATTGACAGCCACGTGCATTTGTATTCTACAAAAAGAGGAACTATCCACAAGTGGTTTTGAAGTTTGAAAAGCTTTGTTCCTTCTGCTTCCATGGGAAAACTTGTACCAAAACCCAATGACCTATGCTTCTAAAAAGTATCCACAATTCCCACTGAGAATAGTGGTTTGCTCCATACTTTTCAAAAACAGGTCACAAACTTTTAAAGCTTCAAAGTACTTTTGGAAGATGAGTCTTTGTATGGAGAAAAAATTAAGTTCAAACATGTAAAGATGCCCCTTTTTTCACCAAAAGCTGTTTGTTTGAAAGACACATAAAGGGGCACTATTCTTAACTGGTGTACAAGCTACAGTAAGGCTGAAGCCAGCAGAGCTAGGGCAGGGTACACTTATCAAAGACATCAACAACCTAGAAATCTCAACACAGAAAAATGGAGAAACCCTTAAAGATGTCAAGTTAGAAATGACAAGAACATCCACTTTCATACCCTCTGTCACTAAACCCCCCTGATGACTAAACCATGGCTTTAAAATTTAGCTCTGCCTATATTTTTAACCTCAGAAACCACATATTATTCAGAATTTTCTGGCCCTAATTTAAAACCTGATGTCACAATTTATGAACTGTGCATAATTATTGAGTTCTAATAGCAGAATTTATCTGATAATACTCTAATTTTTCATTAGAATCTGGGGCCTACTTCCTGCCATGTATCATAATTCTCTGTATGCTTTGTGAAGGTTATAATATCATCTTAATGACCTGTAGACATCATAAAGTTTTGTACTTAAAGAGATTCACCAAATCATCCTTATACACAGTCATAAATATTAAAGTCATGACAAGCTGCTTTGGCTACAGTCCCCTACTAAAAGTATTTTTGTCTTCTTCATGTCCTTTGATGAAACTGTTTATTATGAGAGCCACAATACATGTTTCCATTTGGTTTTGTGTGCAGAGCTTCACATAACTAATGGTTAAAATGGTTAATGTGAATAAGATCTTTTCCAATCATCAAAATTCTTTCTTTCCTGCATATTCACATAGTCAGATAATGTTAATGGCCAGAGATTTGGTTTTGTGGAAGAAAAAAGCCCTCAAGTTAATTTTTTATCAGAAAGTCACCTCTATTTGTATTTGTTAGCTTGATTTTGTAACACAATTATTGTACAGAAAATCTATACATGAGCCATGTGCTGCTCAGTGCCAGGCACTCTTGAAGAAATGCAGAATTTCAGCAGTGGTAGTAAGTCTATTTTTCTCAGAGCACAAGAAACACACACAAGGAGACCTGAGAGATGGCAGTACAACCATTCCCAGTGCCTTTAGTTTCCTTAAAGACACATTAGCATGCACATTCC
>NW_009937684.1:193782-212379 GCF_000696875.1 Nestor notabilis
GCTTCATTTCTGTGGGCATTATTTTTTTAGCAGAGGATCCCATGGATGCTGTATAAGGAATAGCAAATTTCCAGTGATTTATTCTAAGGGTTTGATGAGTCTTTAAGATACATTTCAACTTAACATTTTCAGACTTAAACAGGGATGTTCAGGTTAGATATAAGGAAGAAGTTCCTTATTGTGAGGGTGGTGAGGCCCTGGCACAGGTTGCCCAGAGAAGTGGCAAATGCTCCATCCCTGGCAGTATTCAAGGCCAGGTTGGACAGAGCCCTGGGCAACATGGTCTAATGTGAGGTGTACCTGCCCATGACAGGCAGATTGGAGCTAGATGATCTTAAGGTCCTTTCCAACCCAAATCATTTAAGATTCCGTGATTTCAAAATTTGAAGATTTCTTTGAGAGGAAAAACCTGCATCAGCAACCTCAAAGTTTTCATTTTCAGTCTTTACAGTCCTCAAAAAAGCTCAGGCAAGCACTCAAAGACAGGTTTATTAGTTTTAGAAATGTGGATAACCAAATGCATTAGTTATTTCTTTCATTATGAGTTAATTTCCTGAAACAAGAATAAATGATCATAGCACAAGAAGTACCTGCTCCAACAGGAAAAATAGTTAAAATTATGAACAGAAAACATAAAACAGTCAGAATGTTGGGAATCATTATTTATATTGCAATTCCTCCTTGGACATCTTTATTGAAAAATCAACATCTGCATCTCAATGAATGCATTTAAAAGATGGAAAGAATGTGGTCCATCTGATATGCATGAGCTTAATTATATTGCAGAAGACATAATATATTTTATATTTTTAATCAGTAAAATATTGACATTATAATCTCAAATCTAAGTGTCAGTATGAAGTTTTCCTTTTATGCCCTGATACTAAAGACTTCGTTGTGTACCTGAACAATTTTGCATTTAAAAAAGAAAAGAAGATTGACAGAACCTAAGTCAGAATTGACTTTCTGGCCACTTCAAAACTCAAATACTTTCCCAAGATCACGATTAGTAACTCATTGAAACTGTGACTGTCCACATAGAGGATTTTCTAATTTAGTGCTTGGTATCTATCCTCCTCCTGCAAGTTTCTTGTCTAGCAGTATGGAAGCTACCAATGTCAAACAGGTGTTTCAAGAGTAATCCCCAGGTAGTTAAATTCTCAGTCTTTAAACATGTACTTCATCATGTTTGCAAGTATTCTTAAGCCATCTCACAGCAGAGATCCATCTGGGAGTCATCTCAGAATTGCAGATCAAATTGGTCAGACAAAACCAACTGTTACTTTCTTCCCAATAAAGCTCACATGGTTGGAAATCTGTTAATAGCTCAGCCACTGGGACTGCAAGTTAATGTACAGCATTCCAAGTAGAAAAGGTCACGGAAGCACTCTAGATAAGTCATTAAAAGGGCTTCGCTGACAAGCTAATGGAGAGAAGGCATTATGGTTAAGCATGTGTACATGTAATTGTTCTGTCTCTAGCTATGTGCAAATAGCATGTAAATCCTGCAGAGTTTCTGACAGCCAAACTACTCGTCTTAAATACAGATCTTCAGCAGAGGCTTGTAGAAAAGTCTACAGAACTCCTCTGGAGCTCCTGATCTTTGAAGTGGCAGCTCCATACCTCAATCAGGCAGGCTCAGGGAATGGCAGGTTGTCCTCTGTGAAGATTTTGTTGTTCCTTTAATGCACTGGATGGAAGCACTAAAGCTGCACATTCCTGGTGGGAATGGTGCATAGTCTGCCATGGAGGCATGAGATTCCTCCCACAAAGTCTATTCCCCTACAGTCCCAGCTGACACCTTCTTGCTGTGCTATGAGCTGCAGCATGTGTGTAGAAAAAGTGGTCTCTGCAATACTACACATGCCCATATTTGAAATTCAGTAGTATGAGGTTTGGCATTACTCTATGAGTTTTGCTTCTCGCAGCTGGGAAATGCCTCCTTCCTTTCTAGCATGCCTCTTCCAACAAGATTTTACTTCTTCGTAAGAGCTGGGGGCCAGGGACCTCATTGAGACAATTGCTCTTTTCACACCCTTTGTGAATCCATTTAACACCCCCCACCCCATCCCACCACCAGAAAACAACCAACCAAACCAAAAGAAAGCAGCAGATGGCAAATGACACCTAACAATGACAAACCTGAAAGATACAAAATCCAGCCACTACAATTCCAACCTGCTTCTGCACTGGAGCAGCTTGGCCCAAAATGGCCATGGATGCTCCACAGCTTTTGGTAGGTTCCCCAAAGGAAGTGAATGAGGAAGATAGTTTTGCCAAAAATATGTAAGGGAAAACTAAAGGAAGTATCTTTTCAATGAGATAAAACTGAATGGTTGCAGAGACTTTCCTTATTCAGATTCCTTTTTCAAGATTATTTCCTATATAAAGTAGGAAGCCTTCAGGCAGCCAGGTTTTCTATAGCTTTTCTGTCTCAGTCTTATAAATGTCCCTGATTTACCTCCTCCTGCCCGAGGAAGAGAATACTTCGGACCTGGCTCATCTTGCTTTAATTCTTTTCTCCACACCATCAAGATTCACTAGTCTGGTGACTCTTCCACACTTTAATTCAGGAAGGGGCCTTTTCTCAGACTATCCTTTCAAAGTGTCCATGCACAGCATAGAAGGGAAAACAAAATGATAGAGAACTAAATGGTAAGACCTATGAACTTTAGAACAGAAGACTAGCTTTTGGGATATGCATCACAAGAAAGCCATAGCACTTCAAGTAGACACAAAAGTGGGTCAATGTTAATGCAAAGAGCCTAATGAAAGTTTTGTCTCTACTTTTAAATCTCGCCTTGCCTAAATCTAAGGAGCAGTGTGAGTTTTCCAAAGAGAGAGAAGTTCAGAAGTATTCATGATAGTGAGATATGAGAGACAGACCCAAAATAACGGATGGAAGCTTCTGCTTTCTCAAATCAACCTGCTGCAGAAGGTAAACATGTCCAATAGTACAGAGCAGAGACAATATCATCCAGAAAGATGCTTGTATTTCTCACATATCTATTCTTATATGAAAAAGTATTGGGAAACTTCAGTTTTCATATGTCACTGGAAAGTCCTGCAGGGCATTGTTTAAATAAGTAAAAATTGCCCTATGCAGAAGGCTGGCACAAATCCCTGTGAAAAGTAACATCAAAGTAAGGAACAGCTGGAGATACCTCTGATGAAGAAAGATCTGTATATACAGAGCATCAAAGGATTAGGCTGAATATCACTCTGAAAAGACTTTCGAGATTTAGCGACAGTCAACCTGCCTGACCTTAGTGTGAGGATGTTCAGTGCTTTGCCAATAAGTCTTTCTGACATTTTATCTAAGTGGTATTATGTGCCAGTTCCTCTCTAAGTTTAGATCTTTCAGCATCTTTTGAGTTCAGCCATATTCTAGAAGTTGGTGATTTTCAAAGAGCTTTCAGTAGCTGATTAGTTATCAGTGGCTAAAGCAATGCCAGAGGACTAATAAGGGATTAATAGATCACATTCTGGTATAAATCCACAGCTTATATGGCCAGTCAATATTCCCTGTGACAAAGATGCCAACGTGCTGATCTGCTCCTGCCAATGGGTTGATCTGCTCCCAGTGCTCATTTCCTCCCAGGCTTTGAACTGCATAGCACACTTGATTAATATGAGGTGTTTCAGGTATTTTTCATCTACAGACAGACAGGTTCTTGCCAGCACAGCTCACATCATTTAATGCATGTCAGGATAGAGACAGCAGTGGTTGTAGTAGGAAAGGGGGATGGATGGGATTGTATGTCTCTGACATTTATCTCCACTCATATTAAAATCAGAATGTGATTTACAAGGCAGTTTTACACACGGCTTTTTTTTTTACTCCTGCTGGTTTGGTTTAGGAAGGACATTCTGGAGCAAGAAACAGTCACTGGCTTTTCCTGTCATTTCTCAACTACAAAAAGGATAAAGGAGAAGAGTTTCGGACAGTAGCGCATTACATATGGAGACGGTATTAATCCAGTTTCAAATGATACAGATACCAACCAGCCTCCTTTCTTTAACTTTAAAAGTAAAAAGGACTCATACCCAGCAAGGCATTCATTAGGAGATGGCAGCACCCATGAAGTAGTTAATTACTGCTCTTATTAAGTGTTGATATAAAATAATAAGAAATATCCATTATTTCTTCTAAGTCTGTCCACCACTGAGCATTTAGGAAGTATGTAAAGACAAAAAGGCCATTGCAGGTTGTCCTGCAGTCTAAACACTCTTGCTGATTAATATGAATGCAGGACTGACTATACTTAATTTATTACAGAGGATTTATATCCTTATAAATGACAACAGACAGCCAATAAATAAAGGATGATAATAATAGCACATAATATCAAGGGAAATTAGAGTCAATTGAAGGGTTTAAGAACAAGAGTGTGAAGTCCAAACCTAAGTCTTAATAGATGGAAGGTTAAGGTGCTATGATAGTTTAAAATGTGCAAATAAACAAAGTAACGAATTACAAGCCTATTCACAAAAGAGATTCAAATTCTCTGTACAAACCAATTCTCAGCAGAGATCTGCTCTTCAGTGGGATAAAAACCGTTAATCCTAGCTGCAAGGTGAAGACTAAGAAAAACATTTCAAGGTCTGCTATAAATACTTCTAGAAAGAGTTTGAGTGTGTCTACACTCCTCTAAACTGTACGACTTCACATTCCCTAAGACAAAATATAGCCTTCTTCTTTAATCGTTGTGGTTAAAGAGTGTTGCATATGAATAACCTTTTCTTAAACATCTCCCTACACCTCAAACTGTATCTAATCATGTTCTAATGTACTCCTAGTAACAATTAACAAACAACTACGTCTTCTTCCCTCATTGTAATTTAACTGATGTACTGTAAATCTGCAAGTTGTTAAAATAGTTTAATTGGTTTATGACCAATAGAGACTGTGCACTGTCCAGTGCTCAGCACCCAGCACAACTCTGCAATTATGGGAATATATGAAAGCTTTAAGGGCCTGGTGTTTAATTATCCTATGGATTTTTATACCAATCTAGAGGTGTAAACATGCCTTACACTGGTTGTAAAAAGTAATTACATATCCTTTTGTTGATGTAATTTATACTCTTCTTAAAGCACTTAGCAGAAAGATGTGTAGGAGCTGTAGCATAAAAATCAGGCCTTTAAAGATAAAATCATCTTCCTCTTTGCAAATGTATGCACCATTCCTGAAATACTACAAACCACTCTTTCTCCACAGGCTTTAATTCTCTTTCTACAGTTTCCTTATAGATTTCTTCTGTTTTCCTAAAACAAGGTATTCTGTGATTATCTGAATAGAGCTGGTTTACTCAGCTTTTGTCTCCTGTGTTGCATACATGGCATATGGCATATCTCAACCATGATAAACCCAATTCCCTGCCACATTCTCTCTGACTTTCCTGGCAGAGTAACCTCAGCCCCTGCCTGTCATGGGCCCTATAAATCCATTCCCAGCTCTTTTCAGCATTTCTATTTATTCTTCATGCTGCGGCCAACTCTGACCTGCAAATGTCATCATGAGGGTCAACCAAAATAGATAATTTTTTAATTCACTCACAGCTTCTTCTACAGAGATAACAGCAGAGTCTTATCTTGTCTCTACTCCGGGATTTGAAATTTGTAGGTGTTTCCTACCCCAAGCTGTCTGTCAAATTTGACCAAAATGACCATTAATTTTACAAGTTGTTAGGTTGGACTATTAGAGAGTGCATCTCCTTAGGAAAGCATGCTATAAACTGTAACTTTAAAGGATATATATTGGTCCAGTTTGCTCACCTCCCTGTAAAGTGTATTCTGTCACAGGTCTGCTGAATGCTCCCAGCCCAGCTCCATTGTAAGATGCCACCTGGATCTCATACTGGGTCCAAATGATCAGGTCTTTCACTAAGCAGTAGTTGATTTCTGCACTGGTGATGTTCTTATACTGGTATTCTCCAGGGAGGCCAGCCAGGCGATACCTACCATGTGGGAAGAAATATTTGCTAGTGAATTAGATGGTATCAATTATAGCAAATATCCTGAGAAGCAAAATCGCTTCCTTTGTGAAGAGGCAAGATGCAAACTTCTACAGCAGAATTATACAAAGAATAATTAAAAATAATCAGAAAGAACAAACTAACTCCTGATAAGACCGTATCATGTTTGACTGCTATAGTATTTCTAATCTGATCTCACAGAGATTACATGCTCAGGGCTGAACAAAATGGGTATTTTATCCTGTTTTATGGTTGCAGAAAAATTACAGCTTTTTAAATGTAGCTTGTCTAGTAAAAGCTGTGATTTAGTAGAAAAAATTGCCCAGATGTGATTCTTTAGCAGGGTGCTGCTGTAAATCAGCTTGAGAAATGTTTTTTTTCCTTCTCCTCTGAAATCTGAAAAGGAAGAGCTCAGAGGGCTCTGACCTTCCAGAGTCTCATTCCATCTCATTCCGTCTCTTTCAGGCATTGCTGTCTCTGGCTTCCATCAGGATTTACTTCACAGATAAAATAAGGATGGAACATAGTTGAGACCAAAGGGTTGGTTAAGCATTGGAATTCCAGAAGGGCTGTACCAAACACAGGTGAGAGGTAAACGTCCTGCCAAACTTTCTGCTGAGCCATAGGAAGCTGAAACACTGACTACATTTTTCCATGTTAAAACTGCATTGCAGAAAACAGGGCCGCTTTGATGTGTCTCTTCAGGCCAAGAAACTATGGAGAAGAACTAAATTATAGAAAACAAACCATGCAGATCTGTGAATATGAATAATACTGTTGTTTTCCTTCCTTTAGATGCTTACAATATGCTAATTCACAAAAAGATAAATCAGAAAAACAGAGGCCAAGCAAGGGGCACAAGGCATTACTATTCCATCAGAAAACCAAATCTGGAAACATTTGTATTTTTATTCACCACACCGCTTTCAGGCACTCTTACTCATCTTTTGCTTCACAGTAATCACAAAAAGCTTACTGACATTGAACAATTTCATTGACATCTTACAGTCTAATTTTAAATTCATCTAAGTTAAATTGGTGCAAGTTCTGTGACTAGACAACTTTGTGTATTACAGCCACAGATTTTATTCTAAAGTCTTATTATAAAGAGATCAGTTCTTAATCACTGACAACCCCTCTATTTTCTGCTGAGCAGCTGCTTGCCTGACCATATTTTGGCATACTTAATGTTTGTAATGCTACACTGGTGTGATTCCATTTATGAAGTACAAATGGAAGTAAAGAAACATCAGCCCTCAGCTAAGTTTCTCGAATATCTTGATCATCTTCTTCAACTTTACACAGTATCTTTTTCGTTCTTCTGTCCCCTGGGAAGGGTGTATGCTTCCTGGCAGAGTCAATTCTTTGTGCAGCAATGTTTTGTCTCACACCTAGCAGACAAGGTGTAGAGTGCTTCTGTGATTTAATCCATTATGCTGTTAGCATGGCAGTCCTCTAAATGCAATACTGCCAGTGAGAAAAAGGGCAGAGGAAGGAGGCCAGTTCAGAAATGTCACGTCTTCATGATTTTTCTCACCATGGACTTTGATGTATACTCCATATGACTTGTGCAGTGCACCTTCACTTTTAAAGATCAGGTGTTCCATCAATTTAGTATCTTGCATGTCTGGAGGACTGGGTCTTTGGGATGCATGGTGGTTTTCATTTTGTTATACCCCAATTCTACAGAAATCAGGGCAAGAAGACTTTTCTTCATAGTGCACACTGCTGTGACCACACAATTTGATCTGGAAGAAGAGTCTTGTTTATTACCTGGGACATTTGTACTTCTACATGATAATCTAAAATTCCTCTTGAATAAACGGTTTTCCTGCTCTGTAGTCAAGACAAAGCATGTAGACATTAAAAATGTTCACAGATTGAGTAGAATGAGTATGATCACTCTCTATGGAACAAGATGTTACAGCAAGGACAGGGATCAATTATGCTGGTAGATGTTGCAGAAAATACTTAAGGTAAACACTGAAAACACTACATGGAGAAAACAGAACTGGTTACCAGAAGCAGGAGGCTATGGGATTGCTTTCTCAAAGAACTTAATGCTGAGACTGGGTCACATTCATTGGGAAGAGTTAAGGAATTAATCCTATCATCAAATAAACCAGTTTGAAGGCAAGAATCATACAAGCAACATTTGTACCCTGTGCAAACAGGTACCCAAGTCTCATTACATGATTCTAGTTATAGACAAAATGTGAAGCACCTCTTCCTGCCTGTCACTAACGTCTGGCACAGCTTTCAGACTGAGTCCAGCTCTTAAAACTGCAGGCACTTGCACAAGTGGCCCACCAGCATAATATGCTCTGTGCAAGTGACAGGGAGGTTAACAGACTTTCAATTCTGCCTGCAAAGAGAAGGAACTTTCCACAACTATTTTGGGAGCTCATCCACACTCTTAACATCACAAAAACATTTCCATCCATGCCAGCAAAAGTAGGAGCACAGCATGAACAGTATGTTGGCATCTAACTGTAGCGTTTAGTTTCTTTTAGCAGGTGTGGAGGACACTGTACTAAAAATGTCAGCAGCCAGCCCACAATAGGCTGTAACCATCACTTGGAAGCATGTTAGAGGTGGTGCAATACTTGGGAGTTTCTCACAAATACTCTAATTTAGATAATGCCTCTTTTACTAAAGGTGTGGCCCTAGCTGGCTGCTAGCATTGCAGGATATGTAGGCTGCCAAATGAGCAAGAGAGCTGTAGCTGAATTGGGCAGAAGTGAATAACTGAGTCCTCAAAAATTACAAAAGGGAAATGCTCTGCGAAGTTCCTTAGAGTGGCAACACCATTTCCAACACAATATTTGCTCTATAAGCAGAAAGACTGAACGTATTCTAGATTCCCAATTACCTGCTGGAATCTGTTTCTCATTAATAAATACAGAAGAGGCTGACAGAATCTTACTCACCTGACTGATTTTCAAAACCACATTAAGGTCTGCCATGAAGCATCTGACCTGTCATTCTCTCTCTCCATTTTGTTTGGCACAAAACTGAAGCTTATTGATTCTATTCTTGTCTTCCATAGTGAAGAAGCCCTATTGTGTCTTTGATAAATTTAATTAACCTTTCTAGCAGGAAGCTGAGATTGTAATAAGCAAATATACATCTCCAATGCAAAGGCTGCACTGTACTAACGTCCTATGTGAACACTTCCAGTACTTGCTGCACTTCACTTTGAAAATGGAAAAAAGCTATCTGGATGTTGAGAGCCTCCATAGGGAGCTAGTCCACTTAGGCAGTCCATGCAGAGTAGCTAGCAGAGACCCCAGCTCATTGACTCTCTAGAATAGGCAGGCTAGAATTTAAGTGCCTACACCCATGTGGCCACTTGAACAGAGGTGTTTTCTCTTCTGTAATAAACCAGGGCAGCCACAGCATTTGTAAATAATAATTAATATATTTACAGAATCATTTGAGTCAGAAAAGACCTTTAAGACCATTGAGCCCAACTGTTAACCCAGCACTGCCAAGGCCACCACTACATTATGTCCCCAAGCACCACATCTACATGTCTTCTAAACACCTCCAGGGATGGTGCCTCCACCACTGCTCTGGGCAGCCTGTTCCAATGCTTGCTAACCCTTTGGGAGAAGAAATTGTTCCTAATATCCAATCTAAACCTCCCCTGGTGCAGCTTGAGGCCTTTTCCTCTTGTCCTATCGCTCATTACTTGGGAGAAGAGACCAATCCCCACCTCACCAACCTCCTCACAGGTAGTTGTAGAGAGTGATAAGGTCTCCCCTGAGCCTCCCTCTCTACAGGCTAAACAACCCCAGTTCTCTCAGCTGCCCTGACAGGACCTGTCCTTGAGACCCTCCACCAGCTTTGTCGCCCTCCTTTAATTTCATGGAATTAGAAGTAGTTTTAAATACACTCTTAATTCACACCATTCTGAATTCCCTCATGCACACATGGATCTATCTTCAGACTTTCCAGGTTAGGAAGTTACTTACCTTAGGATGTACCCATGAAGAACTCCATTATGTTCACTCTCAGGAGGAGGTTGCCACTGCACCATGATAGACTGATTGGTTCGCCCGCTGGCCACTATGTTTTTAGGCGGGGCACTAGGGGGCTCCTCAGGTAGCATCAACCTAAGTACAAAAGAATGTGATGGAGATGGGTGTTGAAATAAATCACAGATAACATTTCTATTTCATGTATCCATTCCATGTGAACCAGTTTCTTTCATCAAAGTCTGATGACTAGAAAGAAATATAATGCTGATCAAACTGCTGAAGACATGCATGAAATAGTTACAACAAATCAACATAATAGGAAATCAGTTAAGCAAGCAACAAGACAGACAGCTGAGGTAACCTTATTCTCTCTGAATCACCTAGGCTGCTACAACTCTTAAAAAAGATTACAAGCCTGAATGAGTTAGAGCTCAGGTCCAGTGTCTGTGACTCCTTCCAAATTGTTTCTTTCAGCTCTTTCAATATTTTTCATACCGAACTCCTACATTTTGAAAAAGCCATTTAGAGTTCAGCTGTTCTGCAATTCAAGCTCTCAGCAAGCTTTGCTTCAGAAGAAGGAGGATGCATCTGAAACTAAATTTGATGAAGCCATCCTTCTATGTTGCATTTGGGTGAGTTCCAGAAGTGACATTGCAATGATTAGGAGAATGCTGTCCTCCTTCCTGGGCTAACTGCTGGGGCTTAGCACAAGAGCAAAAAAGATTCTGCTTAACTGATACTCTGGAAGCATGAGGGCACCTCCTCCATGGTGTGCTGATATCCTGCATCACCTAATTGCCATGATCACCAATTACCGGCAGCTGCAGAGCACTCTCCGGAGGCCTGGGTAATGCTAACTGCTCCCTTCCCCAGTTATTGTGCAACAAGTAACTTCATTCATTCATTCACAATGGGCACTTTTTTCCTTCCAATACTTTTAGGTTATTGTACCTTCAGTACCCAGATATTTATTTTTACTGTACCTGCTGGTCTCAGAGCTGTACTGGCCCTTTCCCACCTGGTTAACAGCACACACCCTGAACTGGTAGGTTCTGGCTGGAGTTAGTCCACTCACAGTGACACCGGTCATCTTCGGGTCAAGGTTTGAGAGGTGAACCTTCCAGGGAGAATCTGTTGGAATAATTTACATGTGAAAAAAGATGAGAGTGCTTGTTAAAAGCCCTGCAGAAGTGAGAAAATGCCTCTGACTGCTCAGAGCTCTTTGTGCTTGTTTTCCTCAGAGGAACTTTGGGAAGAAGTTTCTTTTCAGCAGAAGAAACCTTCCTGTCAGCCCACACGGTTATGCAGATTGCACATTTGTCTACTGGAAAGTGATGCTGCACATGTCATGGCATAATAAATAAAAACTATATTCATTAACATTTTAATAAAAGAGTAAACAAGCATGATAAAGACAGATGGGCTGTGTATTTCACAACCCATCTGTTTGGCAGGCCACTACACCACCACACCCATGAGTGGCTCTGGTGGAAGGACTGTAACGAAATTCAGTCAGTTTGGAATATCTTCCTACCCAGCTTGCAAGCAGGTGTAGAAGCATGACTCTCTCTGCCAAATCAGCCCTTTGCTGTAAGACCTGAGAAAGCTTCTGTTGCAAATTCTACATGTCTGCAATTTTTTCTTTTCCTAGAGATAGTATGTGGCATTTGGTCTAATCATTTCCTAGGAAGATTGCCTGGTATAAACAGCCCTGGCAGCACTATAAAACCCTCGTCGTCAGTTCACATACTTGACATACTGAGCTCCTCTGATGTCCAAATTACATTTTCAAGTTTTCAAAGAGGTCAGGAAATGAAACATGTTGAAAATTAAATATCCTGACTTCTTTTCTTCATAGCCTGGTGTCACACATTCTCCCTGAAGTCATGACTGAAAGAGTCAGGGAGAGGTGACATTTGGTCTGTGTTGCAACAGTACAGCAACGGAATCAGCCAATTTAAAGATTTGTTCAGATTCTAAATAATACCAGCTGTTTCCATGCTCCCTGCTCAAAATTACCAACACTTCTGGAAATGACTGAGGAGCTAGCTGTAGATTTTGGCAACATATCTGTACATGTTGCTCATCAGAACTGCATTGCAGCTCCTGGCAGGTCACCTAGATGTCTGCCTGAAAATGAAGATGAGATGTCCCAAATGTGGAAGGCTGCTAAAATTCACACCAAGATATAAACCACTAATACAGTGCTTTTCTGGCAGATTCTTTAGCAAGTTTAAGTCTTCTGGGGTCTGCTGCCAGTGGGGCTATAAACACTGCATCTTTGAATTACTCAAAACATACTTATTCCAGTAATGGCTTTCTGAGAACAAAATCTTTTTTAACAGGAAAACTGACACAGCAGAATACTGGGAATGCTGGAGAGGGACATTTGCACAGCAGTAAAGTTCTGTCCTCACCAGTTGTTGATGATTTACCAGCAGTCACTTCAGCTGCAAGATCACGATGGCAATTCTGAGCGCTGAACTTCTTTTAGAAAGACCTTAGAAGAAGCACTACTGTGCCGTCTAGAAAAGCATCAGTTAGGAGGTTTTTGCACCCTCGTTCCTTTTGGATTGTATCAAGCTTCTCTTGAGACTTCACAAACAACTGTTCACCTCATTACAGCCAGAGTGCACAATAACAAATCAAGGTAAGTCAAAGTTAAGGTATGGCTGACTTAGTACACTGCCTGAAGCAGCTTCCTGAGGAAAATGGAAGAGCAGACACCACCAAGAGAGTGAAATACCGTTGTATGAGCTACTTGGGTAGTGGTCCGTTTCCTACACCGTTTCATTTGTTTACTGCTAGTGTAAACACCACCTGAGAGTGCTTAACCTAAGCGCTCAATGTAGTGAGGAGTTTGATTCAACAACAGGGCCTATTAATCTCTTCAGCACCTTGGGGCTTTACTCTGTTTATATGCTGCATCTGTAGAATACTTTATTAATTCCTTTTCCTCTCCTAGAGGAAGATAAAAGATCTGGCAGGAAGAGAGATTAAACTGAAACCTAATATAAACGGAGCCTATTCATCTCCTAGGCAGTCTGATTCGGAAAGGAAGGTGGTTTGGGGAGGGTCTGCTCACTCACAGAGCAGTGGATACAGTGACTATGCAGAATAGCTTTAAAATTTAAATGTCGAGTCATTTTTTTTCAGATAGTCAATGAACTAAACATTTCAAAACCAATCCCAGAATTGCACAGAAGAGCAATTTTGACATCACAAACATGCCATTACATTTTAAACACTGACTCTCTTCTTCTCCAGGGGTGACTGTCACTCGCCTGTCCCAGGAAGCATGGAGAAACTCCATGGTGACAAAAGAGCTGCAAGGTCAAACTATAAAATAAGCCTCCATTACACTGAGAAGACTGTGCTAATCCTTCACTTAACTTAAGCTGTCCAGAATGTAGTCTGGGCTTTACTTGCTCTGCCACTGCAATTGCTACTGTCTGATGCACTTCCATGTTTAGCTGGCTACCATCTTAAGGACATTGGGTATTTGGAATTAAAGAGGTGGGAGGCCAAAAAGAAAGTAGAGGCTGAAAATGCGTCAGAGGCTGATCAAGAGAGGGAGGCCAAAAAGTGAGGATGGTAAGTGGGGTGCAGCACGTCCCACAGTACAAGCTGAGAAAGGTGGGGCTGTTCAGCCTGGAGAAGAGAAGCTGCGTGGAGACCTCAGAGCAGCTTCCAGTGTCTGAAGGGGGCTACAAGGATGCTGGAGAGGGACTCTTCATCAGGTACTGTAGTGACAGGACAAAGGGGAATAGGTTCAAACTTAAATAGGGGAGATTTAGGTTAGATTTAAGGAAGAAATTCTTCCCTGTGAGGGTGCTGAGGCACTGGCACAGGTTGCCTAGAGAAGCTGTGGCTGCCCCATCCTTGGCAGTGTTCAGGACCAGGTTGAAAAGGGGTTGGAGCAAGCTGGTCTAGTTGAAGGTGTGCCTGCCCGTGGCAGGGGGTTGGAACTTTAAGGTCCTTTCCAACACAAACCATTCTATGATTCTATCATTCTAACTCTGAGTGCCTCTCCAACTCAATTTACTGGAAACAAAAGAAATCTCACAGGCTACTCTCTAGTTTACAGTGTGATTTGTGGAGTTCTAGAAATTAGTCTTGTTCTGTCAAGAACTTTTGGATGCGTTTGTGATGTTTAATAACACTGGTTACTCACCAAGAGTCATTTCTTCTGTATTTCCCTATCCACCTTAGAATGCATATATTAATTGCAAATTCCTCAAAAATAATTTCTAATTTGATATTACAGAATAGGTATAGTGCAAAAAGCTGATTTTTGCAGGTTTGGAGCACATTTCCATCTGCTTCCTTCTCCAGGGTGGTTTTGTATAGATGGTAGCATTGGAATTCACTGTACTGCTGTGGTTCACTGAAGTCATCTTTCAAATCTTCATGACAATATGATATTGCAAAAAGTACAAATAAAAATTAAATGGTTCATCCTTTGTTTGACAGGGCTTCAACAAGGCCTACCAATGGCCTGAGTAAAAGTATCTTTTAACACTATCATAGAATCATAGAAGAGTTAAGGTTGGAAAGGCCCTTAAGATCATCTAGCTACAATCCCCCTGCTGGGATGCCTCACACTAGACCATGTCACCCAAGGCTCTTTCCAACCTGGCCTTGAACACTGCCAGGGATGGAGCATTTACCACTACTATGGGCAACCTGTGCCAGTGTCTCACCACCCTCAAGTAAAGAACTTCTTGCTTATACCAAGCTGAGTCCCAGTTCTAACAAACAACATAGTTTTATTATGATTTTCATTATTATTTTTATTGTGATTTTATTATGATTTTTGCAAAGATTTGTCAATGTGTCAAATTTTTGTCATTTGAATATTCCTACCAAATTCAGGATGACAAGTTCTAAGCTTTAAGCTAAGCAGGTATAGATTCTTTCCGTAGGGAAATCTCATTGGCACGATGCGATGAATCGGAGTTATATGAGTACATCACACAGCACAGACATCCCAGAATACAATAAAACAAAATGGGGGGTTATCTTAATGGTACTCAGCAGAATTCTTTAAGTATCAATTTATTTCTTCAGTTAAAAGACTACTGTGAATATTTTTTGATTAATCCCTAAAAATCTAAACCTCTTTAGAATAAAATAAGCATATCCCCTTCGAACTCCGTGATGATACTTCACTGGAATTCCTAGATATATCACAAGAGGGGCTAAGCAGGTCATGAAAGATCCCAAAATCACATTAGTGCAAACGACAGCAATGCATGGTCCTATTTATTTGAAAATCCTATTTCAAATGAAGGTTCCCATTTCTGGCTCTGTGTGGGCAGGAATACTTAATGACTCTGTTTCCCTGGAACTGTGTTTTTCAAATAAGGTTATAAATTTGACCCCAAATGTTTAAGGCCATATGTCTCAAGTCACCCACAGACACGGGCTACAGTGAATACTTGTAATTTGAGAATTATTGCATTGTGCCAAATACACTCATTTTAAAAATTAGGTGACAAGAGTCGTTCACAGTTCCAGCAATTTATGGTCACGATCTGCTATGTTTTTTTCCTCTAATTAAAATAAGGGGTTTATATCTCTTTTCTGAAATGATATTAATGAAAAGGAGTTCTAATCCATGCCAGGTGGAGCGACACTCCTCTCTCTAATGCAGCCAGTAATTAGCCCCCTGAAATTCAGTCATTATTTTGAACCCTCTTCAGCTATTTCTCTGAAACAGATACTGTTATTATGTATTCATTGATGGTACATGCTTCAGAACATACAATGGATCCTCCTAAAGCTATTACAAAGTGATTCAAAACAGGGAAAAAATTAACAAAATTAGACTACATTTCAGCACCTGTAACTGCAAAGCAAACCCCATGTATCAAAACTCCACAGAACTAAGAAGATATTCTCCTGTGCAGCTTTGCTAACTGGAAAATAAATCATAATTTTGATGTCCCTCCCTAACCCTTGCATGTGTGAAAGCAAATGGGGATTAGGAGTCAAGCATATTGCACTGCTGCTGACAGTGAAGGAGCTACCGATGCAGGCAGATAAGCTCACAGAGGGCATATGCTGACTCCTTGACAGTTACTCTTTCTGTGGCACAAACAGGACTGACAGAAAACCTGAAAGGATTTTCTTTGAAAAGCAAAGAGAGCTTCTGCACAGTCATATCAGACAAAACTATACCTACAAAAGATCAAATATCAGCTTCATTCACAGACATCACTTGGGATGGGTGGGAACAAAGGCAAGGTGGTGTTTTCCAAACGAGTAGGAGGTCTGTAGAAACTAAATATTAACCACACACTACTGAGATCAAAAACTCTGAAAAACAAACACTTCAAGAAAATAAAAACCAAAACAAGACAGTGACTATACGCAGACATTAAAGTCAGCTTTCCAAACCAAAGTCACTGTTGACATTGTTCTACTATTCTACTGGCATCCGTACAGCTGAGCAATAATATATGAAATGAAAGAATACAACAACAGCAGAATATTTAAGGGCTTAAATTCCTCTCTTCCCACAGAAGTCCTACTTCTGTGAGTAACCATTTGGACGTTGTACATAAAAGCAAAGTAAACAAAGATAAAGATGAAAACTGAAAGGACAGCAAGGTCTAGAGCATTTCTGGGAGTTAAGATGCTCAATTCACAATAAGCCAGCTCTCTGCTTGTTTTTTTCAGCTGCAAGCTTGCTGAAGTACATATACCTATGATTTGTGATAATGAGAGTCTCTCAGTGGCAGATTGCAATGCCATCAGCCAAAATTATTGGATCATGGTGTGAGCAAGGGTTCACAGGATCCTGTGGAGTTCTGAGGGACTGTCTGCATGATTTCTGTAGAACTACTGTTGATTTTTGCTGAGCCTTCTATATATTTCACTGAATGAATTACAGCGTTTTCAGAATGATGGCACATTTACCCCATTCCTATACTAGACCAACTGCAAAGCATCCTTGCTAGAAAAGCACCTGAAGACCTTTCAAACTTCTCCTGGCGTCAAGTGAGCCGCCTCTTCTTTTAGTGACTCTTCCCAATCAATGCAGCCCAGTGCAGCACCAAAGTTCTGCCAGCTCTGTGCTGTCTCTATGCACATACACCTCTAGTACCTTTGCATCATGTTCCCAGACTGCGGCTTTATTAGCTTGTCATTGTCAAAGCCTCTTGGAAATATGAGACACAAGTGTAATGTCCTTGGGTGAAAGAACAGGTAAGGAAAAGCTAGAAAGCAGTTACTGGCTTCTAACTCCTTAACAGAAGGCGAAGGATAGAAGAGTCAAAATAAAAAAGGTGGTGGTGATAGAAAGATAGAGAGGGGTTGTGAGCGCAGAACACTGATTTTTCTGTCATTTTCTTTACCAAAAGATCAGGACTCTTTGCTCAAAAAGAAGTGTTTTAAGGACAGCAGTCCCGGCCATGACTTGGGATTTCTGCTAGGATTAGAAAACCACTGTGCTTAACAGATGTAAAGATCATCAGTTCTGGGACCTCCACATCTGAAAAGCTATGCACTCCTGCCTGCCAAGCAAAAGGGCTATATGTGATCTGAAGCTCAAGTTTCATCTCAAGTTCTCTGTGTGGCGAAACAAAATGCTACTCTCTCGTTAATCAGAAATCAGGACTGCTTCACATTCAGTTATGCAGTGGCTAATTTCCACATGTCAGAAAAAGTGATGCTCTTAATTTTTTCATCAAGAATCAATTGTTAGGCTTGGATTTCCAGCTTCTACGGTGATAGAGATTAGAAAGTATTGCCAAGGTGGCTGATTTCCATATAACCTCATCTTTCCATCAACTCCTAAAGAGGCATTAGCAATGTCCCTGAATAACCTTGCAAACTGAGAGCCACAAAGGACCAGATACAGCATGACGAAACTGTGAGAAATGGCATTTCACAATGACCAGATTTGTAACCCATGAAGGTAGGTATTTGGACATCTTACAGCTAAGCATCCTTATCCTAGAAAAAGAAGGATGTAAAATTATAACCTAGGAAAAGCAGAGAAAATATATGAACCCATATACAGTAAAGATAGTAGCTCCTACTGACATCCAAGTTTATTCCTCTGACAGACCATCAGTTCCTTGTTATTATCCTCCCACCTGCATTTTTCAGGTGAAACTGGGGCTCTGAATGCAACCAAATATCTATGAAACCAGAGCAAAAGACAACAATGGGAAGACATAAAATGACTACTGCCATTTTATAGATGTTGAATTGAAGCACTGAGGAATGAACTGCTGTGCCTCAAGTCTGGCTGGCAATGCTAGAGGTGGAATTAAGGTTTTCCTATATCACATTCCACCATCTCAAGCCTCTTTTTGTTGTTTAATTCCTACAGCATGTACATAGTCAAGTGTAAAACCCTCCATGCACAGTCTCTCACTTAGCATACAACAGTAATGTTTTGTTAGTAGCTCTGGTAAAAGGTGAGTCTGAAAGAAGGCTTAATAATTGAGAAGAACATAAGGTTGAAACTTCACTCACTGTTCTCGGAGAGCTCGACCATGTAGTAGAGAACAGGGCTGTTTCCATCAAAGGGGCGCACCCAGGAGAGCATCACGCTGCGGCTGTATGAGGAATTTAGAGTGGCCAGAAGATTCTGAGGGGAATGAGGCAGCTCGCTGTGAAGG
>NW_009937684.1:212410-219152 GCF_000696875.1 Nestor notabilis
GAGAAAGGGAGAAAAAACAGCACAGAAAAATCAATCTACATTTCATTCAGTGACAGCCTTACAGGCAGTTAAAGGCACTTGACATAAGACTCGCATGATGATAGATATAAAACTACCAGCAGCTATCCTACAATTAAATAAATTAAAGACATCTCAGAATTCTTCACTATCTTATCCTACTGGGGGGGGGGAGAGGGAGGGAGAGATAAATTATGCTGAAAGTCCCAAGGCTGATGCTTAAAACAGCTAATAGAAATGTTGCTAAACGTGGAAAAAAGCCAGTTTTCATACTAGTTTTGATTGAGACAAGTTGGTCAATAAATTTCCTCTCTCACTTTTTTCCCCTTCTCACGATGATGTCCCAGCAATGTGACAGCAGTAATACATATGAACAGTAAACCACATGGGAGATATGATTTAACATGGAATTTTTCATACTCAAGGAAGCAGAAGACATTGACACTATCCATATAGAGTTACTAATCAAAATTACCATATGCATTCTTAGGCTACAGAACAGCTTGATTTACTCATGGATTCAGGCTTATCCTGTCCTGGATAGAATCTTTCCTTCCTATAGAGTAAAGATTTTTTTGGAAGCACCCAACTAGAAAATGTAGTGAAAATGCCTGAAGAAACCCCATGGAAATACAAAGTGAAACATTTCAAAACAAAAATAAAACAGCAGCTCAATTAAAATGTGTAATTTCTCCACATAAAGGCAATTTGTGGAAAAACGTTTCTTTTGTACTCATGGCTGCATGGTGCAGTGAGAAAACAAAATTCTGCTGCATCCCTTAAATGCTGATGTGTATTAAAGGATAAGAGCCCTTCAGCCATTATATTTCACCCTGATTTCTGCTCCTTATCATCCCAGTTCCTAAGGAGGACAAGGATCTCAGGGTGAAGGAAAAGCAAGGAAGGCCAGGTTTCACCCATTCAGTCTACTTCTCCTCCTCAGGAAAGCCGAGGGCAACTCTTCCTCAGCAAGTACTGCTGCTAGTCTGCCCTGGCCACAGCAGAAATCCACAAGGGTAGTTCATATGCTTAATTTAAAAGGGTAGTAATTTCTGGTTGTAAAATATCATGCAACTGAAGGCTCACAGTTACTTAAAAACCACAACTCCTTAGCCACTCACAAAAGCAAATAGAGACTCTGGCTTTAAGCCAGAACAATAAATATGTCCTGGATTTGGGTTTCTGCTGGAAGACTGAGGAACATACGGAGAGGCAGACAATAGTTTGATTATTTTTCTGTTGAAACTGTGAATGCTTTTGCTTATGTGTTTATGATGGCCTACACACTGTGGAGTTAGCACCAAAAAAAAAGGCATGCACCAACCAGGCTTCCGACTTCTGATGCACAGACACCTAAGATCTGGTCACTTTTGGGCTAAAAGAAACATCAGGCACAGGAAAGAGTACATATTAGCCTAGTGGAAGCAGAGTTTGAACACAGCACTGCAAAAATTTGGAGAAGCAAGTTTAGGGAAGAGGGGGACGTGGAAACAAACTGGGAAGGTAACTGGCCTGCAAGACAAAAATGGTAGAATAAGCCGGTCATTTTAAAGTGTGGAGTGGGGGTTTAAGATATGGCCAGAGACTACAGGAGCATGCTACTTAATCTTAAATGAAACACTAAATTATAATAAACATTTATCCTCCGCTACAATTTATCATTAAAGCCATAGCAAGCTGGGTGGGAATGTGCTTTTGTGATTAAGGTTGCAAAGGAAATTACTGGAGGAAAAAGAGAGAAACATCTCATTGTGACATGGGTCAAGGAAGTCCCAGTCCCCTCTTCGTTTACCACCAAGCCCTGCAAGGAAGAGCTCAGAGATGGGTTGTGGCTTCGGCTTCTTCCAGATGCTCATGCAGGGAGCAATGCAGGAGGGATGGCTGAGGGAGAGCTCACAACAAACTTGTCACCACGCAACTCCTTTTCTGGGAACTAAATAAACACTCCTGGTATATATTAAGGATGTTTTCAGGGCATGCACTTACTAGCCTTGCTTCCCCACACATTTAGAAGGACTGAATTAACAACTCATTTGGGGACGGAGGCTACGTAACTAAGAAAGACATTACAGCTCAGTCTCTTTTTCTTATCATGCAAGTCTCAGAAGGCTTTTGGAAGAAAGGAGACATTCTCTTTTTCATGTCTGTTAAAGCACAAATGGAGTTTGTTTTGTTTTCCTTAGAATTTGGATATCTTTGATTATTCTCTTAGCTTGACATGAAATGGTAATCGCACAGCAGCATGAAGGAAATGGGCATTTTCTGTTCAGACAGAGACTGAGTAGCATGAGCTGCAGCAGCCATACCCCTATCTCCACTAATATCATATTCTTTAGCCACATGTGTCCACACCAAACAGCAACAGATGGTGCTGACAAATTTAAATCCCTCAAGGCAGACATAACAAGTGTCTAAGAAACACACCTGGACAGAAATAAATATTTAAAACTACAAAAACATTTCAGCACAGAAGTGTACTACTTTGTAGTATACAAAAGCAGAGATTAACAAATAGCAATTCCTACTTTAGCAAGCACTTACACTTTGCCTCCTGCTCACTTGCTACTGCATACTATGTGGAAGGGATGATAAATGAGACCTGTACCACCATCATGAATATTCATGTTCCCAAAAGAGATCATTGCTTCTGGTTTTTTTCTTTAGGAGAATTACTCTTCCTTGATGCTAACATCCAAGAAATCATTGCAGGGAATGGTAATTTCAACACTTCTTTAGGATGAGAAGGACCACAGACTAAAACTGCTCAACTTCTGATACACCAAGGAAGTTGATGAGGTTTAGTATAACACCACAGAGGGCACAGAACAGCCCTTGATTGGACACTGAAGTTTAATTCCAGCATTATCATCTTTCTTTTGTTCACTGAAGCCCCAGACAGGAAATACATGAAGGTTTTTCAATATAGGATATCTTAAGACCTCACTCCTCTAATGAAGAGTTGCATGGAGGCAAGTTTTCCATAACTTACCTTGCATGACAGCAAAATATGTATATGGACACTTACATCTGTAATTGAAAGATAAGCCCAGAGTTAATGGCATAGCCACCAAGGTGACCCAAGGGGCCTCTGACAACGCAATTAAAGTAGATTTGTAAGAAAGGAACATGAAGTCATTGTGACAATCTAGGAGAGAAATATTAGCTAGCTGCAGATGATACATGTTGAAAAACAGAAACCCTATTGTTTTGAGTCAGCTCATCACTGCCAGAGGGCAGCTGAAATATTCACTCAGCAAACACAGAGTGTTTTATAAAATTAGCTAAAAGGAGACTTTTTGCTGAGGGAAATAAACCAGAAATGGTTTGGAGAGATTTCTGAGAAAAAGCGTCCAACAGCAGGTAATTAGAAAGACTGGGACTGAAGAGGGGATTACTCAAAAGGCAAGGGAGATTAAACAAGTTTTCTTGTCAGTTTATAAAAAGTCCCACTCCTATTTCATAAATTATTTCCTAAATCAGGTCCACCACACAAGTTTCACTCAGGAGCAGATGGTTCATCTGCTAGCCCTGATAACGTGGTAAGAAGTTGAGGCAGGAAGCCTAGCAAAGTACTCAGCCCTGCCTGATGGCTTTGCTCATAAAGTTTACAATGTTTTAAATTAAGGGATGTTTCATCTGTGGCTCATGACTTTCCAGTTTCTCTTGCAAAAGAATCCTCTCCAATTTCTAAACACAGGAAGGATTCCTGCAAGGCATCCACGAGTTCTGAAGCTTTTTGTCTCTCATAAGCCTATAATGAGGTGGATTTGTGAAATTGAAGGTTTGACAAGTCCCAGAGCGCGAGATGTATTTCCCATTTCATTTTGGTGGTCACCACAAGCTCCAATCTAGGGATGACTTGGAAAGGCTTGTGAATTTCATGCTTTCTTTTTGCTAAAACCATGTTTCCGATATACCTTCAATGATGAACATACACAAATGTATTTCTGAGTGTATTTGCAGGTGGTATTTCTCTTTCGAGTATCAAGTGCATTAGACTCAGCAGTGAACCTCACTTCTTGGATGACATCTCAACAAAGAGCTTGGAAAAATAAATAGCTTGCTTTCTACTGAGGAGGGAATAATGTATTTTCAATTTTGACATCCTTCCTGTTTTCGATCCCTTCAGAAAGGAAAAGAGATAGGCTACTGGAACTGAGAGATACGGGATCCATATGAAAAGTTTGCAATGAGCACCATTTTGATTTGTTACTCTGCACTGCTCTTACTTATTTTACTTTAAGTAATCAAGCCATTTTTTATGGGATATATTTGGCAGAAATTGGTAAAAGTAGCAATTACAAAAATTGGTAAAAAGAGCGTCAAAATTCATGTATAAATGACTGACAAAGGCAATACCATGCATTCTTGGCAACCCACTGGGTTTTATTGTAACTGGTTACTCCCCTCACCTGCTTTTGATGAAGACAGAACAATAATAGTTTGTTCTCTGGTGAAAGAGAACTGAAAGATGATGAACTTGCTGCCAGGAATAAATCACCTATTTTTGTATTACTTTGTCCTCCCCATATTTTTGCATAGAGAAAGAATCTAAAAGATTTTACTGTATGTTGTGACATAACAGAGGCTTGTACAGGGCTTTGATTTTCCAACAATGCAGCATTACCATACTTTCCAGTCACATTCATTCAACAAAGAATTTCTTTAGTATGGACTGTAGACAGATTGATATTGAGCAGCAGGTATCATCAAGCATAGACAGTGGTAATTCTGCATATTTTATATACACTGAGAACCCTCAGGACAGTTTGAGCTGGAATCGGCAGAGTTTCCTGTCAGGTGAGTGATACATGGTGATAACTCAGCTTTTGCAGCTATTTTACCCTCTATATATATTTCAGGATGGTATTTACAGGACCATAAAAGTAAGCTACATGAAGCTGGGATGTTTCATAACATATAATTATTTCCAGGATCAAATCCTATGACTTGGAGGAATGCAAGAGAAGCACAAGCTCATTGACAAAAGACCTGCAAATGTTTCTGTATTTGCAGTCAAGAAGCTCTCTTAGGAGGGGGGAAAAAAAGGCAAGTAAAAAATTAAAATCTCTTGCAGAACAGAAACATCACTCGCAAATGTTTCACCTAGTGCAAATCAAATCAAGTAATGTACATGAAGAATAAACATATTTAGAGGGAAGACAAATGAATGAACAGAGTATCTTGACTAGCAATTAGTTTCTGTGCCCAAGTACCATCAGTGAAAAATTGATGAGCAAGGTAACCTTTGGCTGCACTTTAGCAAGTTCTTCATTAGTTTTCTGGCTTTCCTTTTCAAATGTTTTATTTCATCACAGACACACTGAGAAAAATAATCCATCCAGCTTGCACCACCAACGTATACCATGCTGTGCTATCAGCCGATGTTCTTCTAACTGAAAATGGTACCTTTTCCTCCAAGCCTGTCTTCCAACAAGAGAAGACAAAGGAAGAAAAAGTTTTCTTCCCTTCTTTTCACAGATGAGAAAACCAGATCACTCGGATTAAATAACTGAAGGTCATCCTGGAGGGCAATGGTTTTGAATTGAATCAGTTTGAATAGAAATCAGTAACAAACTTATTTGTGCCTTTGGAAATTCCTCTTGACATGCCTAGAAATAGAGGAGGGACATTCAAGTTCCTGGGGGGATAAAAGGTGATGAGACAATTGGAGTTGTCAGATGAAGCTAGGTACGCTATGATATTATCCGTTGGTAGACTGCTCCAGTCTGTAATTGGTTGAGAGGCCTCCTTTGAACATTTGTCTGACATTAGTGCTACTCAAGGCACTGAAGTGTAAGTGCTCATCGATGGGAATGTACATGCCCTGTTTGTTAATGTTCTGCACAAGAGAATTATCCGGGAGAATAGGGAATGTTATAGATCTGTCATTCGTATACAACCTAGAATTTAATTTAAGCTTTACTTCAGACATTTTCTTTCCACATATTTTCTTCTTCATTTCACTTCTGTTGTATCATGTATCTCTATTTCTTACAGATTTGTGCTGCTGAGCCAAACTATAATGATGAAAGCTGCAAAGGAATGCAATGTTCTTTGGCATTATTGCACTACCTGCAGCACTACTTTGAAATAAAATGTCACAATTCAAGGTATGATGGAGTGACTTTTCAGTTACTGAAGTCCTTTAAAAGAGTGGGTCTGATCTATTTCTTTAATTCCTCCAGGAAAAAATGGTCATAGGTGATGGGCAACAGCACATTGGAGGAAGCAGAGATAGAGGATTAAGAGCCAATCCCAGTGCATGGAGAGTCAGCCATCACAACTGGAACAAGCTGGGGTGCAAGAAAGGCAGCCTCAGTGACAGACGCAATGTGTGCCTCTCCCAGCTAAATTCTAGCCTGAATTTTATGGAATATAAAACTGTTCCTCACTGGTCAACAGGGGAACTGCAAGTAAATACATCTGCTATGCTGTACTGGGTAGTGTAGGGCATCTTTTGCTATTTAGGATTAAGAAATGGTCAGACTGCTGAAGTGTTCAGCACATATTTATAGCCTTGCTTCAAAGTCCAAGTTTTAACATTCTTTTCAGTCTTTACTGCATAATCTTCTGCCCTCCATTCAAAAACTGCCTCAGAGAAAAGCAAGTATGGTTATATAGTTGCAATATATTTTGAATTGTCTTCTGCTCTTGGATTCAAACCAGCAGTAAAATGCACTCCGGGAGGAGAGCTGAGGAGTACTTAATTAGGGCAAGAATG
>NW_009937684.1:219183-229630 GCF_000696875.1 Nestor notabilis
TTCTCTGAAAACGGGCATCTGATCAGGCACTGTCAGAGTAATGCTGTAGAAACAGCCCTCTGCATAGGTGAACTCATTACACTGCCAACAGAAGTTGCCATCTTCTCAGAGGGATCAGGCATGACCAGCAGAAACACGCAATTTTAGTTAAGCTAAAGCATGTGGCACTACTCAAATAAACAACAGACACAAAAAAAGTCTACATAAAACATTACCTCCTTATTCATTTGATCTGTTCCACACGTGCACCAAAAGCACAGTTGCTGCTTTTAGTGATAAAAATAAAATGGAAGTGCACTTCACCCCAGTGGAATAACAGAAATGGAAAATGTGGAACCCCATAATGACATTTTTATAAACCTTTTTCAGAACGGAACTGCACTTTAAACATTTTCTTCATTTTATTTTTAAAGATCCTCAGGAATACAGAAAAGATGTACATAAAAATATTTTTCCCCTCAAAAACGATGTATAGAGAATGCAAGAGTAAGCAATGCCCGTCCAGGGACCAGCTAGTCTTATACATGTTTAAGGGAGAAAAAATACTAAACAACCCTGGCATCACAGCACAGCACCTGGGCTTTATGGGAAAGCCTTACAGCCTGGGGATGACAGAAAGATTTAGGCTGGAAGGCACCTCAGCAGGTCTCTGGTTCAACGTCCTGCTCAAAGCAGGGTCAGCCATGAGATCAGACCAGTTTATTTGTTCTGGGCTTGAAGACTGGAGACAGTATTCCAGTTGCAGACTAGTAAGTGCCAAATAAAAGGGGGTAATCATCAATTTACTATACTCGTGTTAACCCTTTTTGTTGCCAGGGCACATGGCTGGCTCTCTACCAAGATCCCCAGGTTCCTTCCAGCAGAACTGCTGCCAGCCAGTCAGTCAGTCTTACTATAAAAGGTTCTTTCTCCCGAGATGCAGACGTTGCATTTGTCCATGTTGAATTTCATAAGATTCCTGTTGGCTCATTTCTCAGCCTAAGTCCCTCTTAATAGTGGTCTTGCCCTTATGTGTATCAGCTGTCCCCCATCCATTTTGTGCCACCTACAAACTTGATCAGCAACTTCAACACCTCCTTCAGGTCACTGATGTTGAACAGGGCATGTCCCACTACATTCCCCTGTGGAAGTCCACTTGTTATTGGCTACAAGTGCACCACCACCTCTTAATCGTTATCTCCTGAGCTCAATCACCCAACCAGATGGATATGTACATATAGCGATTCGGAGAGGTAACTTCCAAGGCTCCAATTATTTGGAAGCCCATGCAGGATGGCAGCATGCAAAAGGAAGGACGTTTCAAGGCAACTTAATTAGGAATGAACTAGGCCTAATTTCCCCTGAAAAACCCCACACCAAAAATTAAACTTAGAGGCTCCCAAGATCACCTAGAATGAAATGCTAAAAAAATACCCAAGCGTATCTGAAACTAAGCATTAATGAGTGTTTAATGAGGAATACTCACATCACTTCTAGTCGAGCCATTCTGGAGTCATTTCCTCCAAAAGAAATGACCTCACAGGTATAGTCTCCAATGTCACCTGACCATGTCTGGCTGATGAGGAGGGTGCCATCCTTCTCTACTGTGATCCTGGAAGTGCTGGATGGATTTATTACGACACTGTCCTTCTTCCAAAGATACCTGAGTATTACAATATTTCAGTTATTAATTACTCATAAAAGCATCAAAACAGATTTATTTGAACTGTGCTGTATGGTATCAGCATCTGTAATCACATGTTAAAAATGACAGGCTCCTACAATTACTTTCAGGAGCAGTGTCTTTTACAAATTTAAGTTTCAGGTCACCAATCAGAAAGAAAAATGTAGTTGCATCCAAGATACTATATATTTTTTAAACAATACTATATATGGAAAAGGTGCAGTACTCAAATGTCCAAGTTCTTAAGTCCACCTTCATCAGCATTTTAAACTAAACATCATGCTCTGCAATTAACAGCTGAGGTGTTGGCCTATCTCTGCTAAGGCTGTAATAACATTAGACTGTCATAATCAGTGGCAGTTGTCATCAAAACACTCACAGAGATGAGGATAGCCCATGGTCTTAAAATTAAGTATTTCTACATGACATTTATACACCTGGATTTCTCTTTCCAAAGTTCTTTCTGCAGTTCACCTGTCTAGCACCCTTCAAAGCTGTTCCTTGCATTTTCTTTCATTAATGTTGCTTTCAGGGTACATGAATTTTCATGGCAAATTTATTTAAAAATTATGAGCTTCCTCTAAATGCTCTAGTGCAAATTTTAATAGTTCAGGCAAATTCTGTTTTCCTTTACACAGTTAATGCAGAATATAGCCCCTAGTTATAAAGTTGTTTCCAAGAACATGGGCATCTCTTGTGTGGCTCTCATGCGCCCCAATGTAAACACTTCAGCAATCCTATTCCTTCTCTTTGACTTTTACTCTCATTAAGTATCAGCTTCTGACAAGTTGGTTTTATTGATAGTGTATTAACCTTGACAGTAAAATCATGAAAGGCTATATTGAAGTCATGAAGTGGAACACAGCTCATTGTAAATAATACATAAGGCTGAAATGGAAGATGGGATTTATATGATTAATGATACAGTGTACAACCTTATAATGCAGTAATCAGGGGTCTGGTGTTAAAATCTGGGGTCCTGAAACTCTTCACCTAATGTTATTCACATAGTTTATAAAATTAAGCTTGGATAAACCATACAAACGAGTACTGACATTACCAACCTGATTGAAATTCTAGGATCATGAGTTGCTTCACATCGTAGAGTGGCTGTGGTTCCTTTGATCACAGTGCTATCCTCAGGAGGGTGAACAATGACAGTGCGATCTGAAAGGAACACAAGCCATAGTTCAGGTGAAATGATAGCATTTTGACTTGGGCATTCACTCAGAGAGCAGGCAACTTAACACCTGTCACTCAAAGCAAGCAGGCCATTCCTCTTCAGGTCTTTGCTGGGAAAGCTCTCCCTCCTTTAATGTCATTTTGTCAAGAAGAGGTGGTAGGCTGTGGGTTGCAGAGAAGCAAAAGCAGCAGAGGGTATGAGCCTAAGTCGGCAGTGATCCGAGTAGGAAGAGTGCTAAAGCTCTTTCACTTGTCTTGTGGTAAACATTGATGTCAACTCCCTACAGTCATAAGGCAGCAAGTATGTTTGTAATGCATTATGAACGAATCCAAACATACACCGAGTCAGGAAAGAAGTCACACTGTCTGGCACAGGGAAAACATAAACAAAACCAAAGAAAATCTGTGCAAAGAATACAATAGAAAAATACTCAGAGGACAACTTAAATGGCACCCCCTACAATCTTGTCAAATGCAGGGAAGAGGTTAAAGAAGGAAGAGCTTCTGGTAGTCTGAATTTTCCATATAAGAAAGATACGCTATTTATCCAAATTTTTCAGAACATCCTTTGGCAAGCACCTCCTGGAGACCCAGAACACAATAACTGCTGTAACTACAGCAACCAGATCTGGTGTGAAAGATCTCTGTTATACTTAACACACAGGAACAGCAGCAGGTAACATTAGCTGAAGCAGGTAGTCAACTAGGATGAGTATAGAAGATATGTGGATAATGTTAACCACATCCCTACAGAGATAATCAAGGTCTACTGAGATACCTCATACATGCACAAGAAGGAGTCATCAAAAGCTAAGTCTAATAACATAGAATTTTTATCATTATTCCTGATGTACTTATGTATGCCTTCTAGCTTTATAATGGTGCTGTTGCTACACAAATATTAGGTTATAGTCACTTTTCCCTCTCCAATGCAGTACAATGAACTGGAACTATCTGTAATACATATAAGAACCATGCCTTTAAGAACTAATAGGAAGAATCTCCTTCACTTGATCCATACACCTGGCTATCATTCAGTTTACAACACCCTGATACGTATACCAACTCCATATTGTCAGTAAGATGTAAGTATGATGGCTATATGACATGAGCACATTTCATTTATTGCTAGTGTTGTTTTCAGATATTCCCAAATTTAAAAGGAAAAAACGTTGCTGCTTTAACTTGGACACTTTTGGGATTAAAAAAGGGCAAATAGGCACCACACATGAGCAGCATAATCAGTACTTCAAGTACAGGAAAGGAGAGAGGGCCACAACACTTCTGTATTTATCACCATCATCTTCACTGGTTTTAATTATTTTCAGTTCCAGCTCAGGGCTCATTATTTCCTACCTTTAGTAGCAAAAAACATTTTACACTTAGGCTGAACTCATGAGTAACACAGGTGAACCTGTTGGATCAGACTCTCTTCCCCAACAGAAGAAAGAAAAAAATAGAGATCAAGGGCAAATGGTGAAGGAAAAAATCGTTTCATGGGTTGGCCTGTGCCGTGCCAATCTGTAGCATGAGAGAGTAGCTGAAGTCTGCTGCACTGTGGTTTGGTTTCAAACAGTGCTCAGGACCACAAAGAAATACAAAGGTATACGGAAAATTATACCTGCTGTAACTGTGGCCACAGCCTTAGTAACAGCATGGGCTGGTCTATACTGTGTGCAGAGTCCTGGAGTCAGAAACCAACTGCAAATAGCTGGCTAAAAGGTATGATTTGCAATGCAAGTTGCAGCAAGGCAAAACCTGTGACTCTGTCTAACCTGAGTCAAACTGTAATTGTGATTGAAACTATATTTAAATACACATCCTTCCACAAAATATAAAAGTTCATATGAATAATTTTACAAACAAAAAGGGTATTTTTGATAGGTTTCCTAAAATAGAGACATTATTGCTATTAAATCATACAAGTATCTCTATTAACTAGAAAAACATAATTATTTATGAAAATTTCCTGAGCATACAGCAAAAACTGAACTACTTGATTAAAGTTAGACTTTAAACAAAGCATTATCCTTACTCCACACTGTCAGCATCACAAAAGCATTCAGAGCTCCTTCAGTGTTGACTGCACAGCAAGTATAATTGCCAGCATCCTGAAGGAAAACGGGTGTTATCTGGAGCCCCCCAGATTCAAGAAGAATGAACCGAGGAATCTGAACTGAGCCACTGGCTAAGATCTGGCTTCCTGAAACACAAGAGGAAAACAGCGTGATTAGTATCACCTAGATTGCACAGACTAAACATTGCAATTCTGGTTCTTCCAAAAAGACTATTACAGTCTATCCAGGCCACTGGCTCACAACAGTCCCACAACAAACCTTCTGCTTGCAGAACCAGAGAAATGAAGAAATATGCACTAAATGGATCTACAGCATCTCAGTAATAGGAAAGGATGAGAAAACACAGATTACAGTTTTTCTACTACTTAATAACTGGCTACCTTTCTTCCAGGAGATGGCAGGTTTTGGAGCCCCTGAAACTTCGCATGTTAGCACTGCAGTCATCCCCTCCGTGACAGTGGTATCCTCTGGAGGCTGTATAAATGCTGGTTTAATATCTGGAATCAAAAATTCAAAAACCTCAATGCATCAGCTACCAGAAAGATCCTTTCGTTATTATCATGGACTACTTTACATCTACTTTTATAGAGCTGATCATGGAGAAGGACATGACAATAATACATGAAAACCTTCCAGCAGTGACTGTAACCTTTCATTATTCATCTCCTAGGAATTGCCTAATTCAGTTTATTACCTGCACGGAAAATAAAAATCTATCAGTGCTTGTACATGTACAAGTAAGATGTCTTTTAGAAAAAGGAAGATAAACGTCAAAATGGGTGTTTGGGGGGAAGCTGAGAAATCTAGATAAACAAAACTATTTTCTTTCATCTTCATAACAGAGTTCTTTAAGATGAAAAGCAACTTGAGAAAGGCATTAACTTTGAAACTTAAATGTCAGCCAAAAGAATTTAGAACCTGAGTCTTATCCAAGACATTTTCCAAATTTCTTTCTCTCTTATTTCCCCCCCGTTACATTTTACTATGCTTTTTTCCCTGCAGTTTCCTAGATATATATTGATCTGGGGCTGATCTATTTTCTGAGGCTAGTAGGAATGCTGGTCAGTATGTGCAAACTGCTCTTGGGCTAAAAATCAGTTTCCTGAAGAGGAGTGAGAGTATTAGAAATGCCTGCTAATAACTGCTTTTAAAATAGGCTACTAGGATTTGTAGGTCTTCCATAGAGATGAGTGTAATTCATTAACAAAAGCATTTAGTCAGACATCTTCTCCAAAAAAAAGACATTTAACTTGAACTTTCTTTCTTTCCCCTACTAAATGTAGTTCTAGACAAAAGGTAGATAAAATGATACGATGCACAATCAGAGCAGAATTAGAGCAGATCTAAATTATTTAAGTATAAAGGAAAGAGAAAAGTATTTCACAATTAACCTTTTTTTTTCTTTTTTCTTTTCACTGATTTCTCCTTTTGTAGTGTGCAGTAGGGGAGTTCACCTCAAGCCCTTACTGTCATGGGAAGTTTTTCTACAGCCTTCAGCAGACTATGTTCAGGTCACAGACGGCATTTTGGGGTACCTTACAGCTAGGGCAGCTATACTTGATGAAAATCAAGGCTTTGTGAGTTGACCTACAGCAGCACAGAGCAGGGGAAAAGTCTGATGGATACAGGGTCACCTACAGAAATGACAAGACAACTCAGTGATCTCGTATCACAACTCCTTACTCACTGTTCACATCCAGGTAGGTGTACGTCTGTATCTCCCCAGCTTTATTACTAGCAAAACACTGGAAGATTCCAGCATCCTGAGGATGCAGCCTGTGGATCCGGAGCCCACCACTCAGCAGTACTTTGTAGCGGGGGTTTTCCAGCTTGCTGAGGGGAACAGAGTCCTTATACCAGACCAGGGTGGGAATGGGAACGCCTATTAAAAAAAGAAGAAGAATTTCACTACTAGTTTTTGTAAAACATGTTTTAGGTAGCCAAAATTCCCAGCACTGTTGTAGTCATATCACTGTGTTCCATCCTTCTGCACCAATTATTTATATTTTTACAAGCTGCTTTTGATAAAAGGAGGCTGCATCTTACATTATCAATGGTAATAATACACTGCAGAACACGGGGGAATAAAACCACCAAACAGTGAAAGGGGGAATGTTGAGAAAACATGTTATCAAATAACTTTCCTCACCCAATCATATTTCATGCTACTACAAAGTAAGATTTACAGCAATTTCATGTTGAAAGCCAGAATGATGCTACTTAAACAGCAGCAGTGTGGCAATGCAGCAATTCTATAAGACTTTTCCATCCCAAATAAGATTTCTCTGTGCTACAGTAGTGAAGATGTCAAAATAAAAAGGAAATGGCAAATTACACATAAAAAATTAAGTGCTCACATGGCTGTATCCAAGTCCTAATTTGGCAGCTTAGTTTGAGTGATGTACAAACAGCATGTTGCCAACAATAGGACAGCTTTAAATTATTTTTATTTTTATTCATTTTCAACCTTCACCTGTTATTTGACAAATGCAGACATTAGGAGAAACAAAAATCCTACCCTAGCCATAACTTTCAGTCCCATTTATTCCTGTTTTCTTTCATGTGCATGTTCTACAAACCCTGACACAGTTATTTTACACATATTCTTGCTGCAGTCATATCCCAGTCAGCTGGGATGAAGTGCCTTTAAATTTAGTATATACGAATAGCGTAGTATTATTTTTTCTTCAAGAGATGTTGTGGCCTAGGACAATCATACACAGATGTTCCCATCCCACTCCTCTTATCAGGCAATGTTTTATCTTTACATCCCAGAAATCCCTAACTGATCAAATGCTGAGGGCCCTACGCAGGGATCTGAAGTGAAGCAGATATTTTGTGATTACATAATCACAGGATCACAGGGGTATCAAACTGATTTAAGTTATCTCAGCCCCAAACATGGCATTTTCACAATTGGTAGCTATGTCTGAATACTTATCACTTAAAACCTCAGAGCTTTACATTCCCTTGTCATAAGGGAAGGAAGTATGGACTTAAATTCATGGGCGAGTACACTTTGCCCAAACAGAAAAAAAGGCAGGTATCACAGAATTATTACGGATGGGAATCTGCAGACAATAAATTTTACTGCAATGTTGGCAATGATTTAAGGTTCTCACAGTGAAAGCATGATGGGAAGATCTGTATTATCACCATTGTAATTTTAAAAATCCCAAAGTTAATACTATTGTATCGTACTTCCATTCATATCTTCTCTCAGTGTACTTATTATACAGACAAAAGCTATATAAATTCCTGGAGAGAATGTACAAACAATGTATAGAAGGACTGAAAAACAACATTCAATTGCTGTTGTTACTTTTATAAACAGGCATCATTTACTACAATCACCTCTGATGCTTTTGTTCTGCTGACAAAATAAAATGTACCCATAATCCTGAAGGTAATCATCTCAGGAAGAAATCCACTACACAGAATGCACTGCCTGACAGAGGATAGATGTAGTGTATGCTTGCAACAGACATAATTTAAATTTCATACAACAGCCCATATACAGAATTAGCGTAAATTTCAATGTTCAGAATTCTCGGTGAGAGTGTTACTCATCTCTTGAAAATCCTCCTGGGCAAATACAAATTATCACTGAGTAATGAAGAAACAGATGATGCAAAATGGAATAGTTCTCCTGATGCTGAGAAGCCTGGAAATGATTTCAAGTTTAAATAATAGCAACTCCATTTTCGCACACATTAGCCTTGATAGGCACCTAGGAAATAATGAAATCCTGCATTCAGTACACTCAAACCTTTAACACTGGTGTCATTCTGTAAATCCCATTCTACTAACAGTATTGGCAAACCTTCTAATCCTATAATCACTGAGAGATACACCTTCCTATCACCAACTCAGCTGACAAACCGAATATTACCATCTCTATTTTTCTACATTTCAGTTATGGATATCTTCCCCTACTTCAAAGTTATAAGTCTGAATAATAGGATCTTATCTAAGCACTCTGATGCCTGTCAGCAGCATTCATTTGGGCTGTAGTGATCTTCCCAGAGAGATTTGTCTTCCAAGTTGTATGCATTTTATCACTTTGCTACCTCTTTGGCTAGAAAAATGGTTAAAATCAGCTTCCTTTCTTCTCCCACTCTCCTACCCACAAGCCTTCCTTCTCCCCACACGGCCAAAAGAATGTTGTTTCTTTCCGTCTCCAAGCACTTCTAATAAAAAAATTATGAACAGAAGAAAACACTTTAAAGATCTTTTGGACTATACTTTTCTACCCAGGCAGTATCAGTCCTACCTTACTGTTTGGGAGATTAGAGTGGTCTAAAAGACTAGTAACTAATAAAATAGGCTTATTTCTCAGCATGTATGCAGCACTACTATTTTATTCACAGACAAATCAATCTAGTGTTATGGTGGAGAAGGGAAGGCAGGAAACCGAGACCCTGGTGCTGGCTTTCCCACTTTCTCTCTAACCTTGAACAAATGATTTACGCAATCTGAGGCTCAGTTTTCCCATCTGCCAAATTTAACTTACTTAAGAACCTGGATAAAAGACTCGGAGTATTTACTGTGTCATTTCTGTTATTTATTCTTTATGGCCCTCTCCGGATCCCAGTGGGTTACTGGAGAATCCCCAAAGCATCTTTGCATCTTCTTGTCTAAACAGGTAGAACTAAAGTCCAATTAACTGCACTCCCTAGACACCACCACTGTTGCCTGCAGCTCTAAACTTTCTATAAGCAAATAAGAAAAAGTATTTAAAGGAAAGCCATTGAAAATGCAGGCAGCATCAGCAGCTGCTGAGAGATATACAGCAGAGCATGGCTACCGTGCAGCCTGATACACTGAAACTCCATTACAGGGAAGTATAAAGCTAGTCTGTGCAAGTTGCAATTTTATTTACAGTTAATCTCTGTTTATACTGTGAAATTAATCTGTCTCTCACACATTCAAAGTGCACCAAGACTTTGCAAATGGTCTTTGTGCACAGAACTTGATGGGGCTGGGAGAAATACAATCTGCCTTCCTATTTGTAGCAAAGGTACAGGGCAGCTTTGCAGTTTCCCATGTACTTTATTATAGCTCCTAGCTCAGAGCAGGGAGGCAGCAACCTTCATTTACCCTCTTTTTAAATACTGATAACTGCCAGATTTGGGTAATAATGGATCAAAACTCTGTGTTTAACACTAGCATCTGCCCCTTGTAAGTTTGTGCCACAGATACTTAGCGAAATAATCCACGTCCAGACAGGTTTCCATGCTCCTACACCATATTCATCAGCAAATCAGACATGCACTAGAACTGCTCAGCAGAAATAAATGATTTTGCCTAGTAAGGGTTCCCATATCTCCAACGGGACTTCATCTTGTGAGGTCCCTATTAATCTGCTTGGGAACAAAACTGCTCAAAGGAAGAGTTAGGGTAGGAGAAAGAGAGTTAACACATGTTCTGCAGCTGATAATGGTAATGCCTATGGAAAGAAGTCAACCTCTTCTCCTTGATTCTTCCAGATTTAGGATTTTTTACCGCAATAATGAAAGATATT
>NW_009937685.1:0-18477 GCF_000696875.1 Nestor notabilis
ACCGCCCGGAGCGGGGAGGTCCCCTGGGAAAACACCGACCGCGGCGCTGCGGCACGAAGGCGTCATGTAAGTCAGCCGAAAAAGAGGAAGGGTATGACCGAAGGAAGAAAATTAATCATATGAGGGGCTGGTGTTAGCTTGACTGTTGTCCCGTCTCGCCCTGGTGGGAACCTCCATCCCCTTGGTCAGCCCTCGTCCAGGTTGCCCTGTCTTTGTGCTTTTTTTAATTTGTTTTGTCGTGGTTGTTCGTTACAGGCTTTTTAAACTTCAGCTACAGACTTAAAGTTTCCTTCAGCCTATTTTAGTTGTGGTATTTTGCTTAGAATTTTTCTCACTAGTATGTGTCTCAGGTTGTTTTTTGTTTTGGTTTGTTGTTTGGGTTTTGGGGGGTTTTTTTGGTTGGGTTTTTTTTTTTTTGTTTTGTTTTTTGTTGGCGGTTTGGTTGGGTTTTTTTAGTTGTTATCATTGCTTTTGTTGATTTGTTGGGTTTTTTTGTTTCGTTTTTTTTTAGCTAGGTTTTGATTATTCCCTTCCATGACTGAGAACTTTTGAACCCCCTGAGTGCTCTTGGCCACATTTGGCAGAGGACTAGAGAGTGTAGACCCAGCTCTTGCTCTAGCTTAGTGAAAATCCATTTCTGGGTAGAGGTGCTCATTTTCAGCTGTTGGTACCTCAGCTGAGGGAAGGGCTCTAAGCAGGAGTTCACACCTTGGCAGACAGCAGAGACAGTCGGTGCTACGGGATGTCTTGTTTGGAGTTCATGTCTGCTCAGAACCAGAGCCAGGCACTTACTGGCTGCATATTTCATGGAAATATCTTCAAATGCATACACAGGCCAAGGAAAAGTCTATGTTACTCAGTGGAGTTAATGCTGACTTAAGTGGTGCGTAAGGAAAATTTCATCTATGGTACCAGGTATCATATTACAGCATCTCATTTTTTGCCACTTGAGTGATAATGTGTATTTCATATGTATGTGTTTGCTATGCTATCTTGCTGCTCCTGCTAACGACTTCTAATGAAAATAATGGAGTTAGTGTAAAGTTGACTCTGACTTTGTATCCTGACTGCAGAAAGCATTCTCTTCTGGGACAGGAACTAGTCAGCAGTTTCTTTTGGAGTTTTTTAGTGGCACTGCAGCAGAACTCTGTTTTAGCTGTAAATGATACAAAATGTGACCATGGATCTGTGGTCTAAATTTTAATGCTGCTGTCTAATGTTGTAATAGTTACAACCACCATACTTTTGTGTGAATATACATAACTGTACATTTGTTTACTAGGATTCTGTGACCAATGTCTGGTCTATAAGTTTTACGTTTTTCCTCTCTAGAGAAGGCTTGAAGGCTTTTTCTTCCACTGATCAGGAGATGCACAAATATTTGAGGAAAATTTTACCTCTACAGTTAATCCTTACTTGCTGAGGGAAGCCATAGGGAAATACAGAAGCTTTACAGAGATCATAGGAGACTTTTTTTAGTCACTTCCGCCCCAGTTTTATACAAGTATTTTTAGTAGTAAGGTTTTTAAGCACTAAGTTCCTTTAAGAACTATGTGATTATTTTTTTTTTAATTTCAAGCAAAAGACTGTAGAACTTGATTTACTGAGGTAAATCTTAGCCTCTTCAATCATTAATATCTGCTTGAGACAGAAGGTTTGACATTCACATTTTTTTTAAAAAAGGCATGACTCATGACTTTAGCATAAACAGTGATGTTTTACACAACAAAGGCAATTAAAATTATTTTTTTACTACCCATTTTAAAGCCTTTACATGTTGTCCTGACTGGTTTAAGTCTTATGTTCATCACATACTAACACAATCCCTGCTTTTTCCTTTCAGTTATCAAAGTGATCCTCCCTTCCATTTTTCTCAATAACCTGCTAAAACCTTGAAAACATTAAAAATATCTCACAATACCTCCTATTTCTGCATTATTTTATGATTTTACCATCTTTTATTACTATTCTATTACTTTTGTTACTAATGCATTACTGATATAATTTATGTTAGAAGACCTTTATCTTGAAGAGTTGGTTATTCTGATCCTGCTGACTACACCTTACTGAAATTGCATTTTTCTCTAAGATACAATAACTTGCATGTAAATCAACTGGCACGTCATAAATATAGGAGAGAAACAGCATAGACAGTGAGTACATAAGTTCCAAGAAAAGACAGCAACAAAGCCACTGGGCAGAGCCACATTAACATCAAAAAAGTAGTCTGTCATTGTTGACAGGTTTTCCAAATCAGTCTTTGGAGAACAAAGGCTGAGCTTTGTCAGCTTAAAGAAGACATTTGAAAGATCCAGTAATTTATTATAAAACCCAGTCACCCAGTTAACTTGGAAATGAGCCATACTATGCATTACTTACCAGTTGTCTAGGGTAGCAGGCTCCAAAGTGAGGTGTATGCAGCTGTGGCTTGTGTGAAACTGATCTGTTGGTGTGCACAAAGAAGATTTTAGAACATCTACTTATATTTATTATCTTTAAAAAGAAACAAACAAACAAGCAAAAAGAAGTTGCACTTTAATAGTATTTAAGATAGGGCCTGATTCTGATGCCCTCATTTGGTCTGTATGTTCAAGGCTCTCATGTCATGCATGGTACCGTCATCTCCTGGAGGCAGAGGGGGTGTTCACAGTGCAGAGGTGCCCTCATTCATTTGTTCACTTTCAGTGGATTGTGATGTATTACAGTTTGTGTGTGCTGGCTGAGTGGATTTATGCATTATATTATTTAGTTTTAACTAAGATAACACAAAATGGACAAGTGGCTTAAAGAGATTCCTGCAAAGAATCTACAGGTTGAAGATAACAACTTAAGTGCAAATGAACAACAAGAAATTGGTGGAGCTGACACTTCACCTGCTCCAAGCTTGTCAGCCGCTTTGCAAGGCAAAACCAGTGGCCGTCTAATCAGAACTGAGGAGAAATCAGCCAAAAAATTTTGAAATTATCAGGAACACTACTTGAAATACGGATTAACACCTACTATTATTAATGTTGAACCTCACCCCAACTGTGCATTGCACCCCGAGAGAATAGCTATAAAGACATTGCTATTAGCAAAGCATTTAAAAATGAAGCATCCAGAAAATGAAGACAAACTTTGACAGTTTTTCAGTGATATTTTTAGAGTTGTGTGATACTCAATCATGTATATAATTTCACTAAACTTAATTGTAAATTTTTAGAAGCCTCTTTTGAGATTTCTTCCTGTCGTGGTTTAAACCCGACCAGCAACTAAGCCCCAGGCAGCTGCTCGCTCATATCCCTGTGGTGGGATGGGGGAGAGAATCAAAGAGTAAAAGTGAGAAAACTCATGGATTGAGATAAAGACAGTTTATAGGGAAAGCAAAAGCTGTGCACACAAGCAAAGCAAAACAATTCCTTCAGCACTTCACATCAGCAGGCAGGTGTTCAGCCATCTTCAGGAAAGCAGGGCTCCATCATGCATAACGATGACTTGGGAAGACAAATGCCATCACTCCAAATGTCCCCCCTTCCTTCTTTTTCTCCCTTTTTTTTATTGTTGAGGATGATGCGACATGGTCTGGGATATCCATTGGGTCAGTTGGGGTCAGCTGTCCCAGCTGTGTCCCCATCCAGCTCCTTGTACACCCCCAGCTGCTTGCTGGCAGGGCAGGGTGAGGAGCAGAAAAGGCCTTGAGGCTGTGCAAGCACCGCTCAGCAGTAACTAACACATCCCTGGGTTATCATCAATGCTGTTTTCAGCACAAGTCCAAGGCATAGCATGATAAAAGCTACTGTGAAGAAAGTTAACTCTATCCCAGCCAAAAAAACAGCATGCTTGCTTAGTAGTGAGAGACAAAAACAGACATGCCATTGGGAAAGAGCATTTTCTTTCTGCTGTAGTAAAAATGGCTGAAGTAGCACACAGAAAACAATATGGGGCCAAAGTAAAATGCACTCCTTAGTCAGCAAATGCTATTGGAAGATGCACAGAAAACATGCTGGAGATCTGAAGCAGCAAGTGTTCGCACATGTGTGTTGGGGGAGATTTGCTATGTAGCTGGCTAAAAGTACAGGTATTTCTATTGGGTTTCTGCTTAAGGCATTGCTGGATTCTCTTTCAGTGATGACATACAGTAGAGCTACTTTTTGTGAACCACTGAAGGAAAGATACATTCTGGATATATTCTCAACAGCAAATTAGTTCTTTAATAAAAGCAATGTTTTACAGAAAAAAGATGTAAGAGTAACTGCTGATGGAGTGGCTGATTTGACTAGAATAAAGGATTCATGGGTAAGCTTTCAGAAATTGCACCAAATTAGATTAAAAAACTGTATTGTTCATAGGCAAGCTATTGGAGCAAAGAAGTTAGAGGCAGGAAGTGCACAAGGTGCTAGAAGCTGTCATCACTGTGGTTAATTTTATAACCAGATGACCTTTAAGTAGTACTATGAGGTGGGGAGTGACCATAAAAATATTTTGTACCACACACAGGTTCACCAGTTATCTCATGGCAAAGTGCATTGAAGCATTTTCAGACTCAAAGATGAGTTACTCATTTTTCTTTCACAAGAAGATAAGTGTTCCAAAGTTGCTCACCTTTTCTGAGGTAAGTGGCTGTCAGTTGAAAGAAACTAGTGCTGTAGAGAAAGCATGTTGAAAACAGAGTTTGGAAATTATTGTTGTGTGTATTGTGCCAAAAATGTTATAAAAACTCTTTGTGCACTATATAAAAACTCTTTGTACCTATAAAAACTCTATATAAAACTGTAAAAACTCTTTGTATACTTAAAAGACTTGGAATCAGAAATTCCTAACCTATTTAAAAATCTTCCAAGTGAAATGTTTCAGTGGTTTTGAACCCATGAGTTAAAAATAGGAAAATCCAACGTTTCCGCTTGGTTTGCAAGAACAACTGATTAACATCAAGGAAGTTGAAAATTTACTATGCAAATTTCAAGACAAGCCTTTGCATAATGAGTGGATGGGAGTGGAAAATGAGTATCATGATTTAGTAGGCACAGCTGACAGCACACTTCTTCCATCTGAATCTGTGCATTTTGTGAGTCGGGGTTTGTTTTCAGCTCTGGTGGCTGTTAAAAACAAATTTCAAAACAAACTGAACTTAGAATGAGACCTTCAAATTGCTGTTATCACAAAGTGTTAAACCAATATTTTTGATAATAATGAAGTATATTGAATCGTACAGTTCTCACTAAAATACTATGTAAATTAATATTTTATTCTCCATTATTTTCTGAGAGCAAAAAGGTTTCTTGTAGCATTAATAAATAAAATAAATTTTAAAACATTGTTTCATCTTTATCTCATCCTTTTTAAACGACTATTTTTGTCTATGATTTATAATGTACTTCATTAATACAGTACATGTATATAATTTATAAACTAATATCCATATATTGGGTGTGTGGGCTAAAAATGTGGGTTTTTATTGATAGGTATGCACCATTGAAAAAGTCTGGAGACCTGTTGCAAGGGTTAGATTTAAATTTTCTATTTTAATTACAGTCTTTTGGACATAACTGACTTTGTATTGCTGAGTTTTTAAGCAGACAGTCCAGCAAGGATGTTGCTGAAATGCATCTTTCATTGGATAACACGAAGCTAGAGTTTAAGAAATGAGGTGGAGCATACCCAGAACACCCTGATCCCATCGTGTTAGTTACCTGTGTAGGAAAACAGGGACTGCCTGTCTGTAGAGCTGGATTGGGAATTCTGCAGAAGGAGTTGTTCCAAACTAGAATTTGGCCTATCAGTGAGGTCATAAGCAGTGTGTTAAACTGGCAAACATCACAGTCTGCTTTTGAAAGGGCTAAATAGGATTTTATAAATAGATCTCTAGTGCTAAAGCAGCAAAGACTGTAATACACGAGTAGTTTAAGCACACCCACTCACCACCCACCTTTCAGTGTACAAAACCTACTTAAGCATTCATTGTTGCTCTGTGTGCTTAAGGAAGAAAACTTAGTAAGAGTATGTTGGCAAAGACGCAAAAAGGGCATGGTGATGCTCACAAGTTTTTATTCATAATGTCTGAGAAAAAGAAACAAACATTAAAGTCATAGGTTCAAAATACTCTAATTCCTTTGGATGCACAGTATGCATCATGCTGTGTACCAGTGAGGTACCTGTGAGGTACCTGTGCTCTGAAATGCAACCCAGAAGACTCTCAGCTGCCTACAGATACTTTCACTCTGTTGTGAGTTACATTTGTATTTTTAAAAAGTTTCAAAAAAACCCTGTTAAAAGTTACTGCCACACTTCAAAAATACAGCAGTGCATCTTTTAACAAACCCTTCTAGATTATCTAATGCATAATAATAAGACGGAGTTATACTACTTAACCTGTATACAAGTTTCACAGTTTATTAAAAATACCCAATGTGATAATGATTAAATTTCCAAGTATTTAATCACTTCAGCAAAAAGATCCAATTTTGTCATTCAGAAAATCTAGCTTGGATTTCACTTGCTCTTTGAAAAGCTGTGGTATGAAATTAAATCTTTGGCCACAATGAAGTCTCTTTGCTCTCAGAATTTCACCATTAGTTAATACAGAATGTCCATACAGTGACTGTGACACTTGTGTTAAACAGATATATTTTTCAAAGCAGTAACATCAATAATAAAATTTTATGCCAATGAAAATAACATTCAAAATAGCAGTGAACTACGAACTTCCATTACTTTTGTTTGTTACTTAATATAATAAGTACATATAAGCAGTCATCAGAGGCTTCAGTTAAAATATTTCCAGCACAGCATATTTTTCGTTTATGATTTTACAAGATTTTTGTGTGATTAATACCCAATTCTAAAATAACTCTACTGTGAACTATTACTCAGTAAGATGGTCTGAATAAAGTCAGTGATTTTTATCATCCCAGAGTTGTAGGAATAGCATCACCCGAGATAAATATCTGATTATAATAATCTTCCAGTGAAATATAAGATATGGGAATAGGTATAGCTAATCTGGAATTATTTCTTTGATAAACTTCTTCAGTTTCATTTTCAGTATTTAAAATGAAAATTTCCATTAAGGAATTATCTTTTAAGGTTTACCATCTATGCTTTAAACCATGTTGTGAATGAAGAAATCTTCAACAAAGATTTTGGCGTTTTCTTGAATTTGTCAGTGATTATAATCTTTTGTATTAAGATAATGACGCCTTCAGGTCCCTAGGCGTTACGTAAGATGATGGGCAGGTGGAGTAGAATCGCAGGAGGTAGTTCCTACTCTGTTCTTACTCTGTCCCTAACCAGACAAGTCATAAATGGTATGTGTGTGTATACATTTGAATGCTACATACACATGCGTGCTGGGGAGAGAGAAGAGAAAGCAGTATTAGAGTACTGCCAACACTTGCTCACACTTGTTGGCTTAAAAAGACAGCTATGAAAGCATTGCTCACAGCTCCCTGGCTCATGGAAGAATATCCCCTGCCTGAGTCAGAGAGCAAAATCTGCGTATATTGTGATGAGACTGTCTTAATTTTATGTGCGAGCGGTTGCTAAAACTGTAACACATAATGCCAAAGAGATTTTTCTAGAGTGCTACAAACATCTTCTGCTTTGCTGTGCCAAAGCATTTCATCACAAAAATTATCTCTTTCAGAGATTCTGAAAGCAAAATATGAAAGAAGAAACAAATCATCTTATGATTTATTTGGAATTGTTTTATTCTTGGATCTTAACAATTAAAAACAAAAGGAGAGAGAGAATGTAAAATTAGGATGTGATTAGGTGGAATCAGAAGAAGGAGGAAAAGAAGTAGAAAAAGTAGAAGAGAAACCAGCAGGGATTTACAGCACAACAGGTCCCTTATGGGTGGTTAGTGTTGTTTTGGATTTTTAGAGTAGAAAAGTTAAAGGACATCCAATCTAAACTAGATCTATTTGATATTTTAGTTCTGTATGTATGAGGCAGGAAATAGTTTTGAAATGCAGCAATTTCCTCCTTAGAAAAGCAACTTACTTTGCAAATATTGAAGTCAATAGTACTGCATGTCTCTGCTAATAAGTATTTAGCTTGAAATGGATGATGGCAATTTTGAGTGGGGAAAGATTCTTTCAAACAGAAGGATCTGAAGGAGAGATAAAATAAACTTTGCCTGTTCAGTGGTGAGGGGTTTTTCATATTGATGTTACTCTGCCTCAGCAGAGAAATACTGATTTTTCAGTTTATTTACGTGAACTTGGGTATGGTATCCTACTCCTGTTAGAGCTGAATGGTTCAGGAGCATGTCCTTAAGATAATGCAACATTTATTTTCTCTGCATCTGCTAATAGCAGTGACAAATGAATCAAAATCAGTATCTCTTTACACTGGTGAGCTATGCTATCAGAAGTTTCTTTTTCCTATTTGCATGCTAGTCACTATTAGATAATGTCCACAGGTTAAGGTCCTAGAAGTTGAAGCATGTGGTAATAAACCTGTTAAATCCTGGTATCATTCCTTCTCCCAGCAGCAGCGTAGTTCTCAGGCAGACATCGTAAAAGAGCTATGAACTTACATATTCCATTATTGACATATTTTGGAAAGCTGTGGTAGTGATTCCCATCCATGGAGCTTTCAGATTTCGAATTTAAGGCCAGCTTAGACCATATCTACTCAGATCAGACATAGTCCTCACCAAAGAATACTTTTTAAAAATAGCTATTATTTTAATGTGCTGACACAGCCTGCTGCAGTTTTTGGGAGTGGACCTAGAATTCATATAGGAAAATGAGGTATCTTGGAGATGCTGCTGAATCTGCTGGCAGGATATGGAAGAAATAGATGTGAAGAAAAGTGAGAATGAGAAAACTAAAATAAATAAAGCATCGAAAGCAGAAGAATCTGGAAACACCATGTGAGCCTGCTTACTTTGCTGCAGCTTGCACCTCCTTTTTAGAATGTGGGTTGTTTTCTACATAATGGAGGCAGATGTGGGAAAGTCTGGGGCCAGACACAATTTTAATTCTGCTAAGGAGACAGTAGTCATAGGAAAATGTTTTGAGTGGTACTCTCAGTGCTCTGGAACTCTTTCACCATTTGTGACAATTTCTCGTTTAGAATCTGCATTCTACAGGCAAGTTATTGCCTGATTGCAGAGTTTGGAAACTCACTCGGTAGAATCAAGAATCAACATGTTTCCAGGCAGACTGTCTGATTACTTGATCTAATCTAGCTAACAGCTATTAGCATAATTACACACCAGGCAGAGTCCACATCTAAAACAAGCACTTCAGCACACAGGCATATGAAATATCTTCCTCATGTATCATGTTTTAATTGGTATCTCTGTGTTGTTACATCTGTTATTCATGACTCTGCAGTATTTTCCCTTATCCACCTTATCTCCAGTATTGCTCGTTTTCAAATGTCAGAATTACTAATTTGTAGCTACTGATATAAACTGATACTAGTTTTATGTCTGGTAATCAAATGGTGAAATACTATTGCTGTTTTCTTAGGCTCAGTTCCAGATAGGCAACACATTTTTCATTTGAGTCAATATAGCTTTTTTAAGAAGCTGCAGGAGCATGATGGAGACAACAAATATTCTGGTGCAGGTATATGACTTATTTTTTATTAATACATGCTTAAAAAAAACCCACCTGTCCTGTTTTTTTATTGCCTGTTCATAGTAGTTCAGCGTAACATTAACACTTTTGCAAAAAGAATATTATTATCTAAAGCATGAAGAAGACCAATTAGTGAAGGCAGCCTGATGTTCCATGTCTTTTATGTTCATACAGTTATCATTAGTGCATATGCTATGCATCTGACAAAATCTATAGGAAGTCTGGCTTCACATCTGTAAAGTTTACCTGTTTCTTTTGGAAAACCTGACAAGTTCAAGTCCTGGTTCTTACCCAGATGCCAGTTCTTTCACAGACTACAAGAGAAAAAGAAGTGTCCAGACACTGTATGAGAGTGCTGGCTAATTTTTGATTACAGAATCAAAGTTTTTGACAGAATGATAGAAAGATGTACCTTTGTCATCAGGTGTTTTAGCCACCCAAGTGTCCTTGTTCAAAAAAAAAAAAAAAAAAGATTACCGGGTAGTCGAATAAGTGAATCAATTCTAAAGAATCCAATTGCAACACACTGAGCTGTATGGAAGCCCTTGCACAGATTCACAGATTTTACTAGTTCAGTTATATCATAACAGCAACATTCGTTTCCTCAAAGGTTAAACATGGAATTCATTGTATTTTATTGCTGTTGATCATGGCTTTAGACCTTCACCCTCAGAAAAGAGCTTAATGGTGGGAAGCAAAGGAAAGCAAAATATTTTTTACTATCTTGCAGGTTTTACACGTCATGTAATATTGAACTTGAAGCTAGCCAGCTGCAAATTATGTGTCATTGTATGTATGTTTCTAAACAAGAACACAAAAGCAACTTTTTGCATTAGACTGACAGCCAGTAGGGGGCATGGGATATACAGTAATTGAAAGGGAAATCTTCGCCATGCATAACTTCATCCTGGACCCAACTGTAAACAACAAATGTACGGTTTTCGTGGTGGGTAGAAACTGATTCACATTATCCAGTAATGGCCATTGCTAGCAGCAATCTGAAAATGTAGTGATTATGAGATACTTCTTGGAAGTGTATCAATGATCTGGAGAACGGGGTGGGGAAGACTCTGAATTGCCCCTGCTCTTCTCTGGTTATCCATTATGGCAGGGTTGGGATAACATTGTAGTACTAAGGAGCTAAAATATAACTGCTGTATTTACACAGAGGAATAAAAATGAAAGTTAAACAAGAGGAAAATGTTATAATTGATAGTCTTTAGAGAATGTCATAAAAATTATACAAAGGTGGTAAATTGAATGATCAGGTTTAGTTTTATATACCCGTTTTTCTTCTGTTTGTGTTATTATGGTAGTTATGGGGAGATTTATCTTGCAAGCTAGATTACAGCCTTCCCTTGTTTGAGTGTACAGGTCAAGCTTGGGGGTAAGTAAACTGCAAGTCTCTCTAGTTGCTCCCTGATTAGTTTTTTCAAAGGCAGTGTTGTGCAGAGTGGATTAGTCCTGTCTTCTGAGGTGCCAATCACACAGAAGAAAATGACAAGTAAAGAAACACAAGCAATCTTCTCTTTCCCCCATAAGACCCCAATAGGATCAACATGCATGGGGCAGTCATACATATTATGGTATAAAAATAGTATGTGTTGGAGGTTGTCGAAGTAGAAGTCTTGGGGAAGCACATTCTCCTTGTGATCATGTTTACATGCCACTTGGAAAGTGCGGGAAGTGATTTGTCTGTACTGTGTTGACAGGGAAACGACTATTTCATATTCTCATAAATATGACTGTACATACGAACTGCCACTAGATGGTGGTCACGAATAAGAGGATTTCAGCATTTGTGGGACCAATAGAGCTGGCAAGCTGAAATAAGCTTTCTCAGCTTGTCAGATCTCCTCTTACCACTTAGGCTTTGTAAACTACACAGCTTAGACCCCTGTGCATCACTAGGACTGTTTCATGCTATTTGAAGAGAAATCTTCACCTTAGAATGTTTGTCCCCGTAGCAGAACAGCAGCTTTAGTGCTAGTGGGACAGTTTGTCCCTGTAGCCCTACAATTTACAGCCAGACAGGATCTAGCACTGTAGCAGAATAGCGCTACTTGTGCAATACCTTCTGCCTCCTTGGATCAAATAGACTTTGCAGTCTTGTGAACTGCCACCATGTCTAGCATGTTATTTAAAAACCACTTAGATTAGGGAAGATCAGCACTAAGGCAAATAAAATTGCATAGCAGCTAGATCTGTGGAGAAGAAAAAAAAAAAAACCAAAACAAAAAAAACAAATAACCCAAAAACCCATGGAGACAACTAGTGAGCAGTTTCAGAGTGACTTGCTTTTTTGTGCAATTTGTGAAGTCAGTAGAGTCTGTTGAAGGCTATATTCTTAGGTTTCATATATGGTTTCAAATGTGGGTCATTTTCAACTTTGTGCAAGTAAACTTAGAAGTTTACTTCTGTAGTATGGGAAAAGTTTAAAAAAACCAGCTGAGAGTGCTTTTGCTTAATCTTTTTTACAAGCATCATTGTCAAAATGCATAACTGGTAAATAGTTGAAAAGGATGGATGTTGCAGAGAATTACAGTCACATGAAAGGCATTATTATGACACATTTTCCTGTGTGTGTCAGGGATGAGCAGGGGTTGACATACCTATAAATTTTAAAATATTTTGGGTTTTTTTATTTCCCATGTTTGAATGTTTAATAACATCAACAAGCTACATGAATTCAAACCAAATGCCTTTTTGACAGTTGATGAATGGCCTTATCCCTGTTTCATTGTATGGGTTTATAATTATGTGGAGTATTTGAAATTAGCTAAATCTTCTTCTAAATGACATAGTAACCTCTCTGGATGAGTGACAGGTTTAATCGATAGGATTGCTAGAGAATTTAAAGCCAAACTGAAAGAATGCATATTTTGGTTCCTTATTAAGCACCCATATGCAAGGATTGATTTTGGGGCAGAGGGGAGATTGTCAACAGTAGTAATTCCGCATTTCATGTGATATGATTATCTCGGTTTCTTGTATCTCTCTGCCCATTCTGGGGGTGCACTGGCAGATTCTGGATTTAATTATTTGAATAATTTTAGGACATAGTCAAATGAACTGTGCTACAATGCAATGACTTGATTATAAACTTTTTGTAATGAGCTGGAGTTCTTTTGCATTTAGTCCTAGTAGAAATCAATCTCTTCTCATAGCGTGTGATTACTTTCTGCCAAACGGACAGGTAGATGATTCATTTCACACTTCACCTAGTCAAGAAAAATTAACCCACATATGACTTTAAGAACTACCTGGAAATTAACCCATTAAATATCCAGCTGCTTGTGTTATTCTTTTACACGTATTTCCTATAATGTAGAACAAGCTACAAGGTGATATTTATTTAGCATTAAAAAAATGGTGCGTGTAAGGATATTTACTGATCTTTAGGGTGCCTTGAAGTAGGAAGGAGGTACGGTACCCGAGATTACTGGCCTGCTCTAGGACTCAGACTGGTCAGCTTCATGGCTAAGGTCGGAGAACCAGCTAACCTTGACAAGCTGATCCAGCCCTTTGGCTGTGTGTGGAACACTACTGCTGTAGTCTCCCAAAGGGAATGCCTGCTTTGCCTTTTACAGCAGTATTAATTTCTATCGGGAGGACAAAAAAACCAAACAGTTGACCTTTGTTTCTTCCTGTGGCAAGATAGCACTTCTTGCACAAACGGCCCACAGGCGGTTGGACCAGACAGTTGTTGCTACCATGCTTGTTACTAGCTGCCACACCCATTACATTCTTTTATAGCCACTTTCATTCCCTTGATGAACCACAGAAGTAAGAACTTTCTGCTTTTGCAATTTCATAGCATGCCTTCCCAATGAACACTGCCTTAACTGTGTAGTTTTCTGGCCTGTGTTCAGAAGGCATATGATAAACACCTGAAACTTCATCTGTCCACGTTAACTTGTCTGCCCTCACTCTGTGGTAGCACTCCCCATATTGTTAAATAGTGCGTAGGAGTTGAACCAACTTTGCATGCAGTTTGAGCAGAAAGAAATGCTTTGAACATATAAAGACAATGAAAACCTTAATACTATATGAATGCCCGTGCTCAACAATGGAATGGACAGTGACATATGATGGTATATCTGAAGAAGCTGTTGCATTCTCTTTTAAAAACTCCGTAAAGCATTCCTGTTGCTTCTTTTTCTAGTCCTCACATTCGCCTTTAGAGCTTGCCTACAGCTGTGATTAATTCCTCAATTTTCAACTTCACTCTCAGTCTTTTTTTTTAAGCTAGGTTCCACAGTCAATGGAAAATGTTGTCTTAATTGTTTGCTTGCATGAGCCGTGTCACTGAAGATTTAATGTGCAGATTCATAGTATTCTCACGGGCAAAATATTTTAGCACAGATAATCATCATCATTATTTGAATTACTAAATCCTTTTGCTATGGGGAAAGAGCCTATTTTGAAATATTTACAGCAACAGACATCACATTGGACGAGCAAATGCTTAGTTTTCTGCTCTGTGTGCAGGCTTAGCTATACTCCTAATAATTCCATTGATGGAGCTATGAGCGTCTACTGTTTAATTGCATAGGGTAACACTGCTACACTGCTGCTGGTGATGGGCAGGTTTTCATTTTTCGTCGCAAGGCCTTCTGTTAACACACAGATGGATCTCAGAGTCCTAAAATGTACACTGTGTTAGTGACCAGCTCATGTGAGCTGCTGGAAGTCTACCCTAGAAATTTCAGATAGTCTGCACGTTAGCTATGGAATGTAAAGCTTTCATGTGGCACGCTGACCTTTTCCCAGTGTATCTTCAGTAGCTAATGAAAAAAAAATCCCTTGTGTGAAAGTACTGCAGAACTCATACAGAAATATAAATAAAAAATCTTGATCTTTTTGTCCACAATACTACTTTCAATTGTTTTCTATCAATCATTTGTATAAAGTTTTGTATAAATGCATGTTGCTGTCTGAGGACATAAATGTCCTACCTAGGATATACACGAGTTGCCTTTAAATTTGGTAGTCTTTAAATTTGCACTTCTAGGAATAACAAGAAGGTCAATTAAAAACTTGAGTATTTACACAGCTTCTTGGGCAGATTTTGCAGCCTCCACTGAGTTCATACTATCACAGCTATGCATTTAACAATAATCAAAGTAGACTAAAGCTTGAATTCCCAAACTGTGCCACTTGGACTTTCAGGGTTATTGAATTCATATGAAGTGGGTTAGAGAAGTGTGTCATCATTACAGTGTTTACAGTTACACATAGGAAGGGATGGACTGACATGCAGTACAATTTACCAACACATGATTATAACCCATTTTCCTGCTCCTTCCCTTGGTGTAAGACATGCGTACATCAATCCCATGTAACTCTGTTATCAGTGTGTTTTAGATCTCTGTCTGTAAGCTGCTCTGTCCAGACAATTACTTTTAGTAGAATTTGAAACATACTAATATCATTAGGTAAATGACATCAAGGTAAATTCAGGGTTTGTCTGAACTGACTGCTCCCTGTCCAATATGCTTTTTCCTTAATTCGTGACTGTAATTATTGTCTTGTGTGGAATAGAGGAGTAATTCCCCTGCTTTGCAGTTCTCCTCCGACCTTTGTCAAAGCTTGACCTTTGCTGAGTAACAGCTGAACTCTTCCTCACACATTTTCCACTCTGGTGGGCAGTTGTACATGTAGATGACAAGGAGGAGCAAAGAAGAATGCCAAACCAGTAACAGGTCATGAAGGCTGCATCAAAGTAAGTCTTTTGACTTGCTGTTGTTAGAACTCTGTTTTGTTTCCCAGGCACAGATCCTCAGGCTAACACATTATTTCTAAGTCTTGTTTATTTTCCAGGGTTTATACTTAAGTTATTTTAATTTTAACTTTTTTTTTTTTTTCTTTTTAAGGATAAATATGAGTAATAGAAATGAGGCCAAATTTTGCTGAAGAAAGTGAAAGTTTAGGGAAGTTTAGGTTAGATATAAGGAAGAAGTTCTTCACAGTGAGGGTGGTGAGGCACTGGAATAGGTTGCCCAAGGAAGTTGTGAATGCTCCAACCCCGGCAGTGTTCAAGGCCAAATTGGACAAAGCCTTGGGTGACATAGTTTAGTGCATGGTGTCCCTGCTCATGGCAGGGGGGTTGGAAGTAGATGATCTTAAGGTCCTTTCCAACCCTAACTATTCTATGATTCTATGAAATGAAATGTAGTCAAATTCTAAACAGGTTGTGTAGGATTGGAGTATGTAAACATAGGACCTTCTTTCTTAGGTTTTGTTTCTTTACTTAATTTATTTAGATTAGATCTAGTTTTATATGAATTTGGTTCAGTAGAGGCTTCTGTTTTCTGTTCTAGGTACTTATTTGGATATACAGTCCATCGTCTACCTGATGTATGTGTGTATGTGTAGGTTGGATGGTATATTATTTTGAGTACACCTTTCCTAACCTTCATTTTAATAGCAAAACAATTGATATTGGAACTTGATATCAACAGCACATGAGGCTTATTTACTATGATAAACTAATGCAGAGTTTACATTTAAGCAAAGGGTATAGGGCAGAAGTAGCAAGTCAATTTAAAGCAGAAGGAGGCACCTCACTGTTATATGAGACTGATTTATAGCAGTCAATGCTTTTTAATAAAAAAGTAATGCATTCTAGATGAGTTTGTGGATGTAGTACAAATTTCTTGTTTCCTGTATCCACTTTTTTAGAAAGTGATGCATCCACATGGAACTGCATTAGTCTCAGTCCAGATGTGAGACATTGCATGAGAAATGAGGATGTAACTGTTCAATAAGAGGGAGTAAAATTAAATGATGCAAAAATATCAGAAAGCATTAAGTTACTTTCTGAGTAAACTTATTAAGCATACTAAGCTTCTTAAACATATTAAGCATTGTTAAGCCTGGAGAAGGCTCCAGGGAGATCTTAGAGCAGCTTCCAGTACATAAGGGAGCCAAGAAGAAATCTGGAGAGGGACTTTTTACAAGGGCCTGAGGGGATAGAACAAAGGGGAATGGCTTTAAACTGACAGAGGGGAGATTTAGATTGGATATTAGGAAGAAGTTCTTCCCTGTGAGGGTGGTGAGGTACTGGTACAGGTTGTCCAGAGAAGCTGTGGCTGCCCCATCCCTGGCAGTGTTCAAGGCCAGGTTGGACAGGGCTTTGAGCAGCCTGATCTAGTAGAAGGTGTCCCTGTTCATGGCAGGGGCTTGGAACTGGGTGATCTTTAAGGTCTTTTCCAACCCAAACCCAAATTCTGTGATTCTATGATAGCAAGACTTACAAAAATGTAATGAACCCTTTCCCTTCACACACCCTCCTTGATAACATGCAAGGTTAAGGGAAAAATAAGGTATGACTGGGTTTTGGTATTTCAGCTCTTCATCTGTAGGTGGTTTACTTTTTAAAGACTTAAAGACCTGATTTCTTTCATTGGAAAAACGCATGTCATGTCTCTTCGCCTACCATCTATGCTCTAGCTGCTGAAATAGCTGGTAGAAAGTCTGAGATGAAGTGCTATGTATGGGTGCTTTGTTTCTTTTGGCACTGCCTATTTTAAAATACTGCCATAAAAGGAATTGTGCTCATTGCAGATTGAAATTAAAGTACACAAGTCTCAGCGAAGTCTCCATGTTTTCTTCTCAAAATTGATAACAAAGGCTTCTAATAGTTAGCATTTACTCTGGGAAATAATCTGTTTCAGATATTCTACTGAAACTTGTCACAGGTTTGTGGAGTAACACACTCAGTCCCACACAGGCTTGAGGAGGGGCTTAATAAACAAATTGTCAATGCAGTAGTTGAGAAGTCGATACATGCCCTAAGTCTCTGTATTTCTTCAGTTTTATTTATTGGTTTGGTTTTAGCATCGTGGTTTCAGAAGAGACATCTGCTGTGGAAAGCTATATAGCTGATGATGGATTTAGTTGTCGTACATCATGTTTGCAAAACCCAGTCAGAACTGTTTTTCTGAGGTTAATCTAAAACTCCTCTAGAATGTTCGAGTTACACATTTTAAGCATACTTGATTAGGTTTTATGAAAATAGCACATGTAGGATGATTACACTAGCATGGCTAATTGTGAGGTAATTATCAACTCTACTGCTAATTAAAATACCATAAAGAAAGCTAAGAAAAAAAATTTTGATAGCCTGAAAAACCTAATAAAAGCAAAAGGAGAACTCCATATTTTTTGAAAATACATGCGTTTTCAATTGATGAATTTCCTGTAAGTTGTATGCATCTAAATATAAAGTATTTAGAATATCTAATAAGATAATGATATTTTTGGATAAAGGAACTCACAAAGTACTACTTTGATGCTAATTGTGAGCAAATGAAGAACCTTACTATTAATTCCTGCCTTCCTTTGCGGACTGTGACTTCTCCCACCTATACTATGTTTTCAGAGAGACGTATCTCTCCATATCCCCTGTCAGTATGCTCTGAATGTTTCCCTGCTCCTGATATAGGCTTCTCTGAGGTAAAACATCAAGGTCTTCTCCTTAAGAAATAATTATGTACTGCAAACAGTGCTTTATGTACACCAGTCGTATACCACGTTCTCATACACTGAGGGCTTGGCTGGGAAAACAACTGGATTGCTGGCTGTTCTCCTGACTTATATTTGCCAGGCTTGGAGACTGACCATTTATTTCAAATCTGTCTTGATGATTAGAAGTGCTAATGTTTTAAGAACTGGAGTTTTGGATCCAGGCTCTGACTGTATTCAACTCCTAAGCTAGTGGTGGGGTGCTCAGAGGATACAGCCAGCAGCATACTTCAGATCAAACTGTCCTGCAAGTCAATGGCTGTGTTTATTCAAGACCACTCACCAGTGACCATCCAGTAGAAAGCAGGAAAGCAGACACATCTTCTCATGAGAATGTGACAGAAAAAAAAAAAAAAAAAAAAAAAAAAAAATTTTA
>NW_009937685.1:18508-44414 GCF_000696875.1 Nestor notabilis
GAAATAATTTTACAGGAATAATGTTACAGGATCCACAATGCAGTATGTATGTTGCATTCCCATTGTGTTGAAAGTACACTTTTGCTTTGGAAAATGCTGGTCTGCGCTTCACAGAAAATGGCTGCGATAGGTAGTGAATGTTGCTCAGCACGTCCATTCTTAAGCACAGGGGTAAGGAAAATATGGGACATGAAGATAATCAACAAATGGGATATCAAGAACATATGGCCCTGGAGTGATGAGAGAATTCAGTCTCGCACGCCAAGGTGCTGATGCTAAAAAGGCATGATTTCTCCCTGGCAAGAGATCGTTCCATCTCTAGGAGGAGGCAGAAATGGCAAAGGCAGTGAGCTGTATGTGTTTACCTATCTGTGTGTTTGTATATTTTTTCTGTTCCCTGCTTGTGTGTAGAAAGGAACTTTGAAAATAACGCATTTTTGATGAATCAGCCTTGATTTGGGGCCTGTAATTGTGTTCAAACCCAGCTCAGTTGGGCTGGTTCAAATGGAAAGAGCTTCCTAGTGGTATGTGAATGCTATGCACAGTAGTCTCTAAACACTAGTTTGGCTGATATTCTGGAATGGGTAGGAAGAGGAAGATGTATCATATATCACCTTGAAAATTAGATATTTGCTGGTCCTTCTATAAAAGGAGAAAGCTGTATTCAGGGCTATTTGCAACTGCTGTGGAGATGAGCAAGTGCTAAGTGCTTTTTCCATTTGTGGGAAGAAAAAAGCAGGCACGTTTTCCACCCCAACCAAAAGTGCTCATCTTTTGTTCTGCCAGACACTGCTCAAACTGTGGACTAGGCATGGCCCCTTCCACCTTCTTAGATCTTAACTGGCACACTGAGTTGGTGAACATAAGTACTTACCAGATCGTGCTGTGCTAACCATAGCCTTTTCCATAATATTTCAGCTCTTGTGTGGGAGGGAATGGTCAAATTTTAGCTTAGCTTAAGATGTACAACCACTCTTGTGTATTTTCTTAGTCATCTTAAGAACAGGCCATTAATTCTATCTCAGTAAAGATACTCAGAACACGAGGACTACTTTGCTGTTAGAAAACGACACTGAAATAAAAGTTTTGACAGTCTTTTTTATACCCAACAGTACAAACCCAGTAGATTCAGCTCAGTTTTTTATCTTAATTTGACTTTGTCCCCCAGGAGATGATACTTTTTATGTGGTGTGAATGTTCAAGTCCCATTTGATATACCTGTGTTGAAAACCATCCCTGTTCTATTTATTGATTAGAGGAAAAAAACCCCCAACATTGTCTGATCTTTAAAATAAATAGGGGAGAAACATGTATTAATGTAAATATCCCCACATAAAGTGTACAAAGCACACATGCCTCGGGAGCTACTGATCTCCTATTAAATACTTAGCTTGTATTTACATTCCAGTTCTTTCATAAAGATGACAAATCTGTTTACTGTTCTGATGTTTTCTGGAAAACAAACAGCTTTGCAAATAGTAAGGATGAAAATAAAGCAAGAAAATGAGAAAATGATTTACATCAAAGTTCCACATACTTATCATCATAATGGCCACTATGCTGGGAATTTCAATAATTATTCCTAATCTGCTAAATGACTCTAAACTTAACTTGGCTTACATAAAAAATAAATCTCACTAAGAGTCTCAAAAGATCTGTTTTTCCTTCTCTTGATGTTTTTAAGCTTTCCGCTCTCTAGTCACTTTGTGTTTCCACTTTAGCTCATTAAGCTAGGCACTAAGAAACTCAGTTTGTCCTCGTTATCATCTTCACTCTTGAAGGTTATTGACAGGATGCAGAAAGTTTTTGAAGAGACAAGCAGACTTCAGAGGCATATTTTAATAGATTTATTTAAAATATAGTATCGTAGCACATGGACAGCTATAGAATTAAAGCTGTACATCTCGGGACCCGGTGTAACAATCCAGGAAGAGTACTTAATAGAGATGGTCATGGTCATTTGCACTAAGCTACTTTGGACAAGCACAATTCAAGAAATTAAAAAAGCAGCTGTGGTGTCTTCCTTCCCCTTCCTCCCCAGTAAGCATTGACAGTGCAGATGAGCTGCTGGCATATAATGGTAACAGAAGAAACAGTTCAGGAGCTTCACTAATGAGCTTGTTAATAGTCAGAATCAATAAAGCCTGACTATGATCATATTCATCATACATAGAGTGTAACTCAGCCCATTCTCAACGGGTCTCTCTGTAGACTGGTACTTTAAGACCTTTCCATATCCTTGGTGATTTGTAAGAGCTTTTAAGTGGGGCTTTTTTGTGGTTGAAGGGATGAGTTGCATTACTGTGTCTTTTGTGTTCCCTTAGCATGGCAGTAAATGATTACACAAGCATGGATGAAGGCAGGTGTCCTGTGGACTGGTCTGTAAAGTATGTAAAAAAATGATCAGTCCCTGCTTGCTGTGGCTTTTCTGGCACCAACTAGGAGCCCAGGGAAGAAATGCACCTTTTGTCTGGCGCAAGATATTGTGCATCAGTGGTAGCAATAACCTCTTCAAACAAGGTGATAAACTGCTTCATTCTGGCTCTGTGTAAAGGTGTAAGTTGATGAAATATTAAGTCTAGGGAGTTTAAATTCCTTAGTGTGGAAATAAATCTAGAATAGCCTTAGTTGAATCCATACAGCAGACAGGCTTAGACTTAAACTTTGTTGCACAAGGTGATGAATGTATTTAAGAAAATTACTTTATAAGAATCCCCCAAATGGGAATATATTAGGGAAAAAATGTATTCCAAATTTACATCAATTCTGTCACACTGGAGCAAGGTTTGTATTTTTCCAGAATGTTTTGTAAGTTCTGTTGGAAATAGGTCCCAGGTGCATACACATAGGATCAGACAATCAGCGAATCAACCAGGCTGGAGAAGACCTTTAAGATCATCAGTGGATAAGCCCATGTATTTTTGAGATCAAATTGGTTACAATTATTTAGTGTTATGAGATCTGGCTGTATGGGATTCGGTGTGAGGATGTGAACTGCAAGTTGAGCAAAACCCTTGTAAATGCATTCTATCAAGCCAGGCTTTTAGAATTCAAAAGAACAATTCAGCAGCTTATTTTTCCTCCCTTCTCCCCACCCCATAAGTCATTAAAAAGTATGTTTTATATCTTCAGAAATGCCATTGCCCATCTTATACCTAGGAATAGCTTTACCTTGTCAGACCGAAGACCTGAGTGCTTTGCTCTGACAGTGACCTGTTGGACTTGGCTAGGGCATGGGATAGGACAGGTGTATTACACTCTTATTGTTTGCAGTGACTGCATTAATAAATACAAGAAGGATTCACCTAGTATTTTATAGTGTACATGACATTGTAATATCAATATTATTATATTATCCTGAAGCAAAGGGATATATGTGTTAGATGTTTGGCTTTTTTTTTTTTTTAATCCTTTAGCACCTTTAAGTATCCCTCTGTCAGACTCACTGTTTCCTCAGTATTTGAAAAAGTAATTAGTATTTAAAATCCCTTCCCAGGTAAAGCCTTTTTTTGGTCAGACCTTACTGTAGTTTTTTGCATTTAACCAAGCAACTGTTGTTGACTCTTTTTCATTTCCCGATTTGTACATAACTGCAGTCTTTTGAGGGATTGATGTTTACTTCCTATTCTGTTGTCTGGCTGTTTAATCATAGTAGCTTATTTTTCTTTTTTTTGGTTTTTTTTTTTTTTTATCTTTTTGAAATGTCTTGATATTATGCATTTGATTTGAGCTTTTAATATAGTGTCATTAAGTATTCTTCCTTCCATTCACAAACATCCCTTTCACAGTGCTGCTCCCCCCCCCCCAAACTTTCAGGTTTTCTGAAATTGCCACTCTGAATGTAAATATCAATAATAGCTATCTGGCTTTTCCTTAGCCTTGTTTGTTTAAAATGAAGTTAAAATGCAATAGCAAAAAGAACAGTTCCTGAGTTCTAGTTCTGATACCTTGTAGTCACTGCTTATGCTGTTTCAATTTAATCATTTTGGAGCAGGATTCAGTATTTAGGAGCAAGTCAAGCATTACTTTCTGTGTGATGAAGAAGTTATGGAGAAATTTCTTTTAAGGAGAGGTTGCTTCCTGGCCCCTCTCCCCCTCCCACCCCAGGTGGCAGTCCATTATGGTATGTGGAAAATATTGCGGTGTGATGCCCAAATTAGTGGCATTTTCCCAGTCTCCATGGAGGTAGCCAAACTCTCCCATTATTACTGCATTTATTGAACTTGCAGTGTTAAGGCCCTTCCTCGACCTGTTAAGTCACTCTTTGCTGTTCCTGTTTGGCAGCCAGGGATGCAGCTGTTAACACATAGCTCCTTCTTAGGCACAGAGACCTCGATTGAGAGAGAAAGCAGCATTGTAATCCAGCCAGGCTTCTTAAAAGTGTGTGCGTCTGCAGTCCTGGTTTCAATTTTCTGGTAACCCTTAAAATTTGGAATAGTTTTTTTTCCTCCCTCTTCAGACTGTTCCTCACCATTCAGTATCCATCCAAGTTCTTGCCAACTTGTCTTACTCGTTTCTTATGATACCAAGCTTTTACATTTTGCACCACAGACTGCCTCAGTCCGAGTTGTGTACTCTGCTGATCCTGTTGTATGTCCTTAGACTTTGAATTACAAAAAAATTAAAAGCTTTAAAACTAAATATGTCAAAGTAGCAGCCAGTGGTATCACCTAAAATTTCTCTTTTAGTTAAATGGACCTAATATGACTGTGTCATATTACACTTACTCCAACCTGACGTTCTGAGAGGAGGTGCAATTTGAGGCTTAAAAATCAGTCACAGAAATTGGCAATAAAATAAACTCGGCATTTGTTTTTAGAACTTGTAAATACTATCATTATTCCTGTCACCATTATAATTTTAAGTTACTACCTCATTCATATTTCATTGACTTTAAATAAACATGAGCTGCCATCAGATGTAAATTCAGTGAAAAAAACATCAGATGGTAGAAAGTTATTTAAAGGCCATGATTCCTTTCTGAAGAAGTGTTCATTTCATATGTGGCAATGTATGATGTTAGGGGCTACTGCATAAGATTCATGTGTCAGCTGGAGACTTGACTCTGAAAAAAGGCACAGAAAAAAATAACTGTTTCTGTCAGCAGTTTACATGGATCTGAAAAGCTGTAGTATCTTCACCTAGTTTACTGTGGGTTAGCTTAAAAATAACCCAACTTGACTTACCTTTTTTCCCTCATGGATGATTCTGTAATAGAGATCACGTGACAATGTAAGTTTTGGAATACCTATTCAGCAAGATTTTTCTTCTGTGTAATTTTACTACGGTTGGCTTAACCAAATCCTTTCATTCCTAATCTGTGGAATTAAGTGTTACAGTATATTTTCGGTACCTAAACAATTTTCTTGTTCATTCCAAGGAAGGAAGTGTCACTAGCTGCAGCTAGTCATTCTCAAGTTATATTTTGTCAAAAAGGGGCTATTTCCTTTTTTAAGATGACTAGTGGATCTTCCCAAATCTACTGACTTTTCTTGCGAGATGCTGATCATTGTTAGGAAGGCAACACAGTGCACAACAGCATTAGACAGTCTTAAATTTCAGTGATAATTGTCCAGTTCCAAGGACTGGCGGAGTGGAACAAGTGGCGCAGCCATGAGTTAGTCCTTGCTTCATTTCGGCCTCATAGCCAAAAACAAATCCTTGCACCTTCATGTGTGTGATGATCCCCCATTCTCTTCTACCAGGCCTTTCCTACGAGACATTTCATAGTTGGTGTCAAAGTAACAGCTTTCCTTTTGAGCCCTTTGTCAACTGTTGTTGACAGCTGCAGTAATTTACCCATAGCACAAACTAATGTTTTGGGTTTTTAAAAGTTGATTCACGTTTACATTGTTAATTTTCATGAACATTAGTTTTTCTTATAGTAACTCAAGACATAGAAAACACATAGGAGTGTTGTCCTTGGCGGAGATGTTTTCTCTTCAGTGAAGCCACTGTCTGTTAGCTCTGGTAGGCTAAAGAGTTTATATTTTTCCAGTGTTCACAATCCTCTTTCCTATAGCTAAATCTTGGTTTTCTGCGTAACTCATCTCTGTGCCTACCAGGCTCATCCCTGTCTCCCTTCTTTTGCTACCTTGTAAAGCTGGGCTTGGCCATGACGGTTTCTTTTCGTTGGGCAGTTCACCACATTAGTTAGGCCTGCTCTGACCTCACATAGCTGTGCTGTCATGCCACAGCCAGGTGTTCTCCCTGGAGCTGTATGCCTCTGTGGATGTGTCCACACTTAGCGTTTTAGGGTATACTCTATATCCTTCTGCTACACTGAGTCACTCCATTTCTCTCCTGTGAGCACTGAGAAGCAGTTGTATGTGGCAGCACAGGGCTGCAGGACTTGATTTCACTTCAGGTAGAGGACTCGGTATGGAGTACCACTACACCAACTTCGGCAGAAGTGATCTGCTGACTAACCTAAATCCCTGGCTGAAAAATGAAGTGCATGGCAGCTAAAAATGTGATAAAGTATCTGAGGACAGGTACAAGCTGACTACAGTTCAGGCATGTTGTTCGGGACAACTAACAGAAGTCAAAGAATCATCTATGAATGCTGTCCTGAAAAGAAAGCCCTGTTTGTCCTTTCCTACAGGATCCCTGTATGTCACAGTATCAATTCACCATCAATTCAGGTCAGAGTGCTGAGAGTTACAGATGTCCATGTATGACTTACATTGCCCAGCTTGTTCAGGCAGAAGTAAAGGCCACCAAAAAAAGAGAATATTTTTAGGGGCCAGGATTCTTTTGTGCCTATTTGAATAGTAATCCTAATTCTGTTATGATTCATCTCCTTTCTAGGCATACTGTATTTAGGCTTTTCAGGAGATACAGAACCACAGACATGTTACTTTAAGCACTTGTTTCCCACTGTTCCCTGGAATTTAATGAGTGTAACTGTTTCACTGTGGTCAACCATACTTTCAGTTGGCCTCTGAGGGAGTTATTTACAGAGGACAAGTACAAGTCTGCTCTTGAATCTCACTGCACACCTTCGTAGTCTCTTCTAAGCTGAATCATATTTAACTCCCTGCCTTTGAAGTTTAATTGCTCTTTCACCATATCTGCAATTATTAGAAAGGTGGAAACAAAGTAGTGAATTCCCCAGGGCACTATTACTAGTTAAATTCCCAATTAGCAGCACTCCTCCTAAGAACATTCACTTTTCCAAAAAGTTAAAAATTTTTATCTTTCTCAGTGGAGTATCAACCTGAATACAAAATTGTGAATACAACACATTTTAAAAGCATTTGGCATAAATTTATGCTCCTGACATTTGGAGACATGCCCAAATGCCAGACAGCACTATGAAAGTGAACAATGAAGTTAAATTGTGCCCTATTTCTTCCCCACATTCAGTCTGAAACTACACGTAAAGGGAAATTCACCAACAAAGAAATATACTGTACAGATAATTTTAATCAGTATAGCACCAAGACATGATGTGTAAAAATACATAAATAAATGAGACAAAACCGAAACTAACATAATGAACCATATATATATATTTTGCAGCATGAAAGATCCAAATTGGGGGTGCTGTCCCAAATCGTGCTGGTTTTGATGAAACTGCCTCAGATGAGAAGCAGAAATCCTTCCATCATAGAGCTGTTTTGTGGAATAATAGACTATAATCATTTCAGTCTACTATTTTGTAATCTGAAGCTAATTTCAACCTTCTTGGGACAATGAAATGCCAAATAAGTGTATTTGTCTTAGAGCTTATGACCTGTAGTAGGCTTTAAGGCATACCAGATAATCAGGTTGCACATGACTGGAGGCAGTTAGAACACCACTGACAGACCAGCGTCAAAATTCTTGTTACAAGAAACAAACTCAAAAGTCAAGTAAAAGGAAACTATTTTCTACCTTAAAAGGAAAAATAAACTTTTAGGCAAGGCACCATCTGCACAATACCTCTGCAACACATGCCACACACTGTAGCTTATGTAGAACTATGTGGCTGTGTGTTGAGGTAAGGCCTAACCCTCTACTCTCACTATGCTCCTTACCCCTTAATTTCTTTTCCCTTTTACACTCAGTTGGCTGAAGTAGCCCAAGCAATTAAGGAAAAGTGAATTTGCCTTATAATCTACACTTGGAGCAGTTCTGCTTACCTTTTCTCATTTCACTGCTGCAATCAGGGTATTTGGAAACACTGAAAACCAAAGAAAAATGTAATGATGGAGACCATAAATTACGATTTTAGACAGTAGAAAGTTAACAGACTCTATGGCACGAGGGAAGTATGTGATTTAGTTACTTGAAATAATCAAAGATTTTTATAGTAAGTAAACCAAGGAGAACATAGTCAAAATGGAGACTAAAATTTCTGTGAAAGCAAGATCATCTTAAGTTTCCCGGGGAAAGCAAGGGGAAGTGAGAGAAAAAGAAAACAGGACAGAGTTCTGCAATATCCTGGATTGCCCATATCAGAAGCTAAAATATCAGTCTAAGGAACAGGAGAAGGAAAGTGCATAATTTAACACTTTGGTCTGCCAGCCTGGCAAATTCAGAATATATGAACTGAAGCAAGATGGAAAAACGGGCTAAATGTTTTGATATATTTAACCTGCTTAAAAATGTGCAGTCAGATTTCATAATCGTGGTATTTGTTTCTGAATATCACGCATAAAAAAAACCCCAAAACAAAACAACAAAACAGGGAACAGCTTTCCATGGATGAGACTTCCATATTTATTGTTATTCCATGTGCATAGAAAATGGCAGTGAAATTTCTTATGAAATAGGCAGGGAATGGGAGAGGTGCAGATATATTGGACTGGACTTTGTGCTTCAAAATGACACTATTCAGCTTTAAAAGGTTTTTTTTTTCTTTTAAAATTTATAACATTTTCTTGGATTTTTTTTTTGTGCATGATGTTTCAAATTCCTTTTAAAATGACGCACTGCATTACAAATGGATGGCACTTTAAACCAATGTGGCATTTCCATATTTACACCAACGGCAGAAATGTACAAGACGCAGTAGCATACAATCATGACATTTAGTAATAGCAATAAAACAAGGGCAGCCATTTTATTTTTTCTGTACAAACTATCAGAACAAGACTTTTATTCACATAAAAAAAAAATCATCTTTAATTTGCTCTGACCTACACACTTCCAAATTCATTTTACTCAATTCTCAAACCTTTCATCACATCGCCCACACCCTCACCAGACTACAGGAGCTACAAGTAATTATACCTAACACCTAAACAGAGCAAAACCCATCCTTTCCAGTTTTTCTTCCTGACAATTCCTCACTCAAAAAAAAACATTAAAAAAAAATACATCTTCCTTGTTCCTTCTTTCATCTTTCACATTTCATAACCAAAACAACAAAAGAGGCCACTCCATTCCTTCTCACGCAAGATGAGAAATATGCTGTTGTTGCTGTTTCTCTTTGATGCTACACCCAGGAGTCAGGTGAGCCTGGGTACTGTTCTGCTCTATAAGAAGATCGTCGGGTGGAATAAAAGTCTACATAATTTGTGGTTGATTTCAGTCCATACTGTGTTGTGTAATCTGAAGTAGCAGGAAAGTGAACTCGATCATCAAAATATGGGTCTTCATAGCTGTGCGGGGACTGCAGATACAATCTGTATGCATCATAGTTTTTTCTGTTGGTGTCTTCTTGACTGTAGTACAATTGCTGATGCTGTTAACACAAAATGATGGAAAAATAAGCTTTCAAAATACTACTAGCAGAGGAAATACTTGTTTCCCAAACTTGCACATCATACAGAACCTTTCCCTAAAAAGTTAAGTGCAGGTACAGGAAATGTACCTCATTTGTAAATTAAACTTAATGGAGGAAAAACCTCTAAGCCTGCCTCCCTGTCTCCTCCTGCACTCACTGGGAAGCCAGTGGCTCTTCCAAAAGTAGTCTTTTCAGAGCATAGGCAGAAAGTACAGAACTTGACTATACCTACAAAAAAAGAATTCCAAATCCACCCTAAGTCACATAAAGTCAGAAAAGGGGTCTCAGATCCCAGCACAAGAGCACGCTCAAATATAGGACTATAAAAAGGCAATAGAGAGGCCACAGAAGTACATAAGCAAGTGCCAGTTTAAGTAATGCCTAATAACAAATTCACTTTGCTATACACTCTATAAAAAAAGCACTCTACTATTACAAAGTATGCTCAAACTCCCTGAAGCTCCACTAACCACTGAACATAGTCTTGTTATCTGTGTCATTTCACAATAAAATTTCGGAGTCACCTGTAGTCGTCTGTTTTGTTCTCTTGCTGGTGAGGAATAGGAACTGATGTAAATTGGTGAAGCTTTGCTGGAACCTGTGAGAAAACAGTTCATGGCATAAACTTCAGTCTTTATGGTTTTGTCTGTAAGTCTATTTGCTTCTATGTTACTTAGAAGAAATTATGTACCACCCAATTAAGTCTCCAGATTTTAGTATCTACTAATAATATAATATAGTAAAACAATACAGGCAATTTTTTTCCCCTCAGGAGTAGTTAAACTGAAAACAAGAGGCATTTTGTGGTGTTGTTTTCTGTTTTACAGATTAATAGCCTTTAAAACAAAATTTCCTTCTCTTTATTCACGATCATCTCTCTTGTTTTGCATCAAATAGTAAGGAAAAGATGAAATCTTGGTATAACTTAATAACAGTATTAAATTACAGTAATACAAACCCATACATTATTATTTATAATATATATATAATGTGCATAATAGAACAATTTTCTGTAATAGGATTTTAAATACAAATAAAAATTCCAAACACCTCTCACCTCCCACTATATACACAGATCTTCTTTATCCTGGTAATGTGTGTAATTTTAAAAACAATAGCAGCGACAGAAGAAAAACCTGTGCTGTTCCACATGCTATGAATATAATGAGTAAAAATGGAAAACAACATTAAATGGTAACAAGCCTGCTAATGCAACTGTCCCTACTATTATTGTATAAACTCCTCATATAAGGAATATTTATGTATTCCAGTTAAAATCCAGTATCTTACCAGTATATATGTCTTTATGGGTAATGACATCGCCTTGGTTATTATAATACTGCATAGAAGGTTGCGTTCTCTCATATTCAGAGCGGGGTTCTCTAATTCCTAATAAAGCTGGTGATGAGGACGTGCTGCCAACTGATGTAAAAGGAAAGATTATCAGTGTGTACAACAACTACCTTTCCCATACCTAACCTCCTCTTCATTCTCTCCTCATCCCTTTTTCCTCAAGGATTAACAAATGAGGGAAATGTGAGTAATGGACAAAATGAGTACAGAGTTTTTCCTGGATGAAGAACCCGAACAACAAAATCTATCAACCATGTAGCATGAGATAATGATTTCATATGCTAATGGTGAATCACTGCTCTATAATGCTTACAACTGAAATACAAGACCTTACCCATTTCAGTTTGCATATGACATAGGTTGCATTTAGAAGACGACACTCCCACTACTGTTTATGATTTTATGTGTTACACAAACAGAATCTTTAAGTCCATCTTATCACTTGGGACAGGACAGAAGAATTTACAGTCTGCCTGGATGAAGGGCTCCATATATATACTTGTATTACTGTTCTTTGATTAGCACACAGAAGGGCATCTTGTGCTCCATTTGGCTGACAACCCATGTAAGACTGGCACAATGGATCACTTATTTCACATTCTTACAATGAACAGCTCAATCTCTACTGTGGTTATAAAAAGTTTTGTTTAACTGTCCCTGTTTTACAGACACCTCAGGTTTTGTTCATGTAGAAAGACTCCAGTAACACAAGAGAAAAATACCTAAAAATAACTTCTAGAAATTGCCTTCAAAATATTGATCAATTAGCTGTGTCCATTACATCATATCTCACAATTCTGTGTTGTTATGGATAGTTTAATTACATTATCCTGCATGTTCATGGCTAAAAAAGCTAAATTTGGGGGTGTCATTAATATTCTGACGTGTGTGTTAACGATGGAGTGACTGAAGCTCCTGCCACAGTGCCCTCTGTGGACATGTTCTCTGCACCAGGCTTCCACCTTGCCAGCTTAAGCTGTTTCATGCTCTGGAGCAGAAAAGCATACACTTCCCATTAGAATTTTTTACTAAGTCTTCTCTGAAGTATGACAGCCTCTGAATATTATGCAAGAGCTGCACGTCTTAATTCTACTGGTAGTTCAAAGAACTGGAGCAAGACAGTTGTTCTGCTAGCAGATCTTGGGAGAGAAAGCACTGAGTTGAGAATCTGACAGTAGGTACTGGTATATCCTTTCACACTTTGGTAGAATCTGGTCAGTTCCCTGAGCCTAAGATGTGTTTGCTTCCTTGCTTATTTTGAGAAGATATTGTTAGCACCAGCAGTAGATCCAAAGCAGTCTGTGTCAAATAGTCTGTGATTTCAAGGTGGTGTTTTGATGCCAGTATGTGCAACTTGGCAACTAGGTGTAAGAGTAAAAACTGCCTTCAGTATCCTGTGGTTTGAGAGTGACAAAGATACTTGGCCGGGACATCCTTTTGGAATCTTGAAGGGCTGGGAGAAAACCAAATGTATAACACGGTAAAATCAGAATAACAAATCCTCTGTAACTGGTGAGGGCAGTCTGCTGTTGTATGGCACTAGACAAAGGCATCGCTCCTGTCTGTTGTACTGCAGTGGTTGAGAGGAACTCTGGTCATGAAAGACACTCTTTCTTTCTTTCCACAAACTGTGAGACTGCAGCTTGAATTGAGTTAAGGAATAACTGGGGAGATTTGCTTCCGGGTGCTTCTTATCCAAACTACAATGCTAATGTGGAGGAGTCCACAAATCCTCTGGAATCCAAAGCCTGCCAACATTAACAGCTCAGGTAACGTTCAGAGTACATGAAGTACTTAAGTTTAAATACAGAGGAGAGACAGCATGACCCTCATGTTTTACACAGAATTATTAATAAACTGAAAGGCTATTTGAGTTAAAAAAAAATGGGATACCAGGTACCCCTTCAGGAAATCTCTGCATGTCTTGACTGACCTGACTGTATGACAGGTGACATCTGTTGATTTGCTGTTGATAAAGACGGATGTGATTTGAATCTCTCTCGTTCTAGTGTTGACACTGGTGTAATAAAATGACTTTGATTCCATCCATCCTGTGGAAGGGCAAAAAAAGAGAAAAATCTCAAAATTAATCGCTTTTCATTAAATCAGGAGGTATTGTAGAACTGTTTTCCAATGTAGGCTAATTTTGTAATTTACCTTTTTATAAATGCTCCGGAGGTCTCGGTATTGCCATAATGTATTCAGTACCTGGGCAGCTGCCTTGACAACTTTCAGTGATGATCTAAGGAAGTACAGAATATTACATTACTAGAAAGTCACTTAGTTCCACTTAAAAAGAACAATGTTCCTGAGCTACATAACAGTCTAAGCCTTGATGCTGTGAAGCAAGTCAAGTCACCCCTTTGGGTCTCACTAATGCCTGCCTGCATTACTGCAGTGTGAACATAGCTGTGTCAGCACCTCACCAACAGTCTGGTGCAGAACCTGGGTAACTGTGACAATCAGTTCCCTCTCCAGCCTAGAAATTTTCTCTTCAGGTCACCCATACGAGGAATACATATACAAGGGATGAAATAGCTACTGTCACTGTCTGCAAGAATTGAAAATCCTGAAAAGAAACATACTATTTAGTGCATTTCATAAAAACTAAGATGACATACTTTAAATCACTGTACAAAATTCCTAACTGTAGAAAAAGAACAAATAAGAGAGAGCTGGTATTAAGTCTCCAAACATCCTCACTGTGGGACTTTGTTCTCAGTTTTGTGTTTCACTAAGGAACACTGTCATTGGTTGGGAAAACACTTTTCCACTCTCAAGAGAGCAAGGCAAGGAAAATTGCTCTAGCTATTATTAAAATAAAATAATGACATCTTTTTTGTTAAAAAAACCCAACAAACCAGCAGTAAGCCAGTAGTGGTACTGGAGCAGTGATTTGACATTAAATGCCACAGCATAACAACCATATTAAACATAAGCTGCCTTCTGTCATTGTGAAGGTTCATCCAGGTAAAGTTTTTGAAAGGAAAAACTGAAAAAAATTGCAGTTGATAGGTGTTTATCAATGAACAGACACTCTTAATACATTCAGATGATTTTGAATTTGTTTTGTGTACCCTGTTGCTTCATAAATATAAGTGCAGGTGCAACTTCATACATTGTCGCCACAGACCCAAGAAGTTCTATAAAAGATCACCGCATTCGCACCTGCAGCTGAAATGAGTCTAGGTCCCTTGTACATATGAAGTATTATAAACTGTGAGTACTCGAAATATAACCCAGTTCCTTTTGAGACAAAGGGTTTGTTAAAAATATGGTATGTTTAAATCACACTGACCAACTTCTCAGTGAAGAGATCTTTACCTCTCCTTTACCATCTGATTAAATACTGGGCACTATACAGGGTTCACTATGTAATCAGCTTTCTACTGCCCACAGAAAGGAGATCTGTGATACCCTGGTCTATACAAGAGTCCTGCTCACATCAGTCGTACTGCGGAGTATGGGGCAGTGATGCTGAGCAAGGCCAGGTGGGTCTATGGGCTGGCTTAGTGCTGACGCTGCATGACTCTGGAGCCAGTACATGTTCCTGTTCCTTGATGCTCATCCATCCAGTTCTGACAGGTTTTATCACTACTAAATAAGCACAATGCTTGATCCAGCCCAGTGCTGAACTCAGCTAGGAAAACCCCTGCCACAGGGGCTGGCACAAGCATACCCAAAGAAGTCTGCAGAGAGCCTGTCTTCTCAATCAGCACTTGCTTTGCAATTCTACTTGAGGCAATCCCACAGGTTAGGTAAACTGCTAAGCAGGCCAAGTTTTGCTTGACAACCCACCAAATGTCCATGCTAGATCTAATCAATAGTTATTGTGATACATCCTGACAAAGGTGCTAATATATGCTCACTTGCAAAAGCTCTAAATGTTCTATTAATCCTGTAGGTGTTTAAGAGGGGACAATTTCACTTCCTGCATTCTTAAGCATTTTAAATGGTAATAGAAACAGTTTGTGTATGAACTTTGTTGCCTACTTGCCTGTCACCTCTTCCTTTCGTTATGTTCACCAGCTTTTCTATTCCTCCAGTATCAGCGAGGGCCTTGGCATTTTCCATGTTTTTACTGGTGACCTCGTGCAATGCACAGCAGATTGCTGCTACAGTCTCATCGGACAGTATGCTTGGGCCATTGCCTCCTGGCAGTCGATTAACCAGATCTCTCATGGCATATTTACCTATAAACACCCATCAACAGAACCAAGGAAAGACATATATTTGGGTACTTAGGATTTGAAATTGTAGGACTCAGCACAAAACTGCATCTGAATGCAGTAAAAAGAAACACAGTATCAAAACCATGGAAACCTGCCAAGAATTCCCATTTTACACAAAGTTGAAAGATTAAAGATCCATTTTTTATTTTTTTTTTTTAAACTTAAAAATGTGTGAAGTTGAATTTTGCATTAAAACTGGAGCATCTGTAAACAGGAATTAATTGGAGAAAGCAGAATCATGCAAGGAAAAATGCTCTGTTTATTATGACTGAAGGAGTGGTGCATGTTCCTATGCTTCATTTATGAGAAGGTTAAAGAAATCCTTAAAGTAACTTGGAATTTTTTTCTTATTTGTTACTCTCAAGAGATCAGATCGCAGCTCTTTGAGATTTCAATTACTGACTGATGCACAGGAACAATCGCACTGCAGACAAAGGAAATTAACTAAAGCCAAGGCTTTGGGGTTTTTTTTCCTGTTTAGGCTGTGCTGTTGATTGAACTATTAATTGATTTTATTGAAGACATGTATTTATACATAACAATGAATAATGAATAAGCTTTACACAAAGCCATTAGCTGTCTGTTTGCATAATGTCCCTGAGGGGAAGAAGATATCCAAAAATGAATACTGCAAACAAGAGGAACAACTTTTCAAACACACTGGAAAATAATCCCTAAGAATGCTGCATACACAGAATGCTGTCTTTTAGCAAGTTCATCAACATGTCTGCATGTACCAATTTATCCTGCTATTTGGTGGAGTCCCCAGTCTCTTATTTTCTTCTGAGTTTAGACTACGTTAACCCATTATTCCTCTTCCTACCAATAGCAATAAAGTTGCATAAAACAGATTACTAGATGGGGTATAATATATGACTAACTCCATGTCTCAAAATATTTTATACAAGAATTGGTTTCAGAGTGTATCTGGAAAGGCAGTAATTCTTCCATAGTTCAGTCTTTGACAGGGAGAGGGAACAGGTGGAGGTGCATTTCTGAACTGAAAAGTTCTGCCAGGAAGGGAAAACAGCAGAGTGGTGTTTCCCATCATACTTTGTACTGCCAGTTTCCTGTCCAGTTTCGTTTAGCTGGGGTAACTTCCATCCGTTGTAAAGAGATTGCTGTGCAAGATGGCTACAGGCAAGCTAAAATGTCAATACCACTCTGGAAACCTACTGCTGTCATAAAGATCAATCTCTGTGACACAACTGACATGATACAGTGAACCCAAGTATGCAATTTCTCCTGGTAGAATCTCATCATCCTAATAGTTTTCCCACACAAGGTCTGACATACTGGTAATTTCAGTGCTTTCTTCAGTGTTGTCCTGCACTTACCGATAAGCTCCTTATTACGAACATCTAGTGCCATATTCCTTAAGGCAGTTGCCACAGATGAAACAACTCTGTCGTTATCCATTCTCAGCAGCTCCACAAGGATTGGCAGCCCTTTCTCTTTCCTCACAGCAGCTCGAATGTATGCTGCAAACTACATTAAAACTCCAGTTACTCACAAATGTAGTACAGTGTTCTGACTGAAATAATCTCTTATTAGATTGTAATTCTTAAGTATGTCAGGGGATATCTTCCAAAGATAAGTGTTAAACGCATGTCTTCTTATAAAGGGTTGGCTCTTTTTTCCACTCATTCCTCTTACAAAGTAAAATTTAAAAGAATTAGTCTAACAGACAAATTGTTGAAAAGGGAACAGAGTTGGATTTTTTTTTTTGTTTTGAAGACCAATTTTATAATGATCATAAAATTAAAAATTTTAGCTGTTTTTCTACAAGCAAAGAAAGCAAATTTTTTTTTTTCACCTGTCCTTGACAAATACATAACATTATTAAAGAGGTGCTTTTGTAACATACTCTATGCAAGGGTCACAAGCAGGAAAATATGGAAATAGATAATAAAAATAATAAAGCAAACACAAACAATTTATTTATGCTGGCCTTGTATTAACAGTATCTTCCCACCAGAATTCACAGCTAGAAGATGCTAGAAGTTTATTTTGACCCAATATGCACTGGAAGAAAGCTTTATCTCTTCATTGAAAATAAATGGTACCAGTTTCAAGTCCTGTTTCCATCCCGCTCTCCCCATCTACCACCCCTGCCACTGCTTTTCACTGGGGAAATGATGGTACTGGAGCACACAGGCGCTGCTGATACACACTACGGAGAAATCTCAGTTGTGTACTAGAAAATTATGTGTTCCTACCAAACACATTTCAGAATCTTACTAAAAAATCCAGCTAAAATAAAATGATATGAGGAAGAGTAGGAATGAATGTACCTTCCAGTTGCCTGCAGAAAGATTCTGGAGAGATCCTGCAGAGCCCTCTAGAGTAGCTGGGTTGGAGCTTTCTGCCAGAAGTGTTAGGTATGGCTTCACCACTGACGGGTGCCAGAGCATTTCCACCCCTTTAGGAGACTTGGAAAATCCAGGTATAGGGCCAACTCCATCCCACTGTGAACAGAACATGGATTTGTAACTAGGTTAAACCTCTGTATTTTCATTCAACATATAACAGCTACTCTTGAAGCTGTATACTCCCCCATCGTTAGCTAAACTACAGTTGATAAATATATATATGTAGGAAAACAGCAAACCTGATCCTCCTGTGAAGTTTTTTTTTTCTTCTTCTTTTTTTTTCCCCAGCAGCTGGGCTCTGCATCTTTGCTAGGTGATTCTTTTCCTAACAAGTCATCCAGTTCATTGATTCCTAGCAGACGTGCCTGAGGTACCTCCAGTTCCAAACGGTAAGAAAGGTTTCTCAAGGTACACACACAATTTTCCACTGTCTGAAGCCAAATCAGAAATGTGTCATGTCATAAATTACTTACATACTGGTAAAGCAAACCAAACAAATTAAGTAGAGGTGAAAAGGCATTTGGAGCATGAGCACTAAATTCCTGTCCTGGGCCTTGGGCATTGCTTTGTCTGTTTCTCTGGTAAAACTGCAATCTCTCTCCTGATATCCTCAAATATGAGAATATTTATAGAAGTTATCTCTACTATAGTGGCTTATTTTTCAGTATTCTGGAAATGAAAAGCACAAGAGCTTATTATTATTCTATTAAAGAATGAATACTTCAACACTGATGAAACTCAAAAGCATAGAACAAGTTACACTGTTGTGTAGCAGAATTTGCTTGTGCATCAGAAAACTGGGAAAGAAAACCAGCTAAGCATATCAGTGCTCAGTTATGCTACACAACCCCCCAAATATCCTGTCCGACATAGGATTAGTTTAGCACTAAGAATCACTTATATGAAATGTGCACACACCTTGCTGTCATAATCTGATGTGTTCACACATGTGTGGATCACGTATAGCAGTGAATCAACCAGCCCTTCACAGGACCTCATCTGCTTCCGGGCTTCTTCACCTGCTGAGCTGAGATTCCTGAAGGGTTGAAGTGATAAAGGACCATAATGTGTTCACAGATAGACATACACACAACCATTTTATTAGACAGTTTGCAGATTTTGATACCGCTAACTGGTAACTGAAGTTAAAAGCAAACACACCCCCAATTCCTGTAAAAGTTAAATATGACTCAAACCCACAATTTCAAGGTAGCATTGACTCACTGACAAAAGCAGCTTTAAGTAGAAACCCTCTCCCATAGACTTGTCCATTCCAAAAGCCCTCTGGCCATACATGCCCAAATCTATGGTTGGCATGTGCTGCAGAATGGATTGCTGAGCTTGCCTGTGTCCGAAATACCCTTTGTTTCCTCTTTTGTAAACTGAATTCCCTTGAATTCTCTTTTCAGATATTTCAGTTTTGTCTTTTATTGTTGTGAATACCTTTTTTTTTCCTTCTTACTGCTGTTTGAGAAATCCACAAAGGGAATGGTCAAACACTCTTTACCGATTTGCATGCATATGCAAACATAATTATTTAAATGTATAAAATGATTAACAATCACCAAATGCACAATATTTTCCCTAAATAATATTCATAAGCCCTATACACAAAATTGCAGTAATTAATAGAGGAAAAGTGCAATGGTCATAATTAAAAAAGCAAACAAACAAACAAAAATCCCCAATCAAAATGTAACCACTATTCATTACAGTTAGTATCTTTTAATAACTTTGTACTTTTCATATTTTTATAATATGGAAAAAACACCCCAAACCTAATGCAAAAGCTGCCTAAACAATAGAATTATATGCACTTCACAGAGTACATATATTTTATACTCTTGTAAAAGGGAGTCTGCTAGAACAGCACGTTACCTCAGGCATCCTGTAGTGTTGCGCAGAACTAGGGAAGTCTGAAATTTAATTTTATGGTCGTCATCAAAGGAAGAGCTGTTCCATCCAGAATGAGGCACTATCACAGTGTTCGTCAATGTTGACAAAGCATCCCTAATGATTGTCATCTTTACTGCATCGCATGAAGACAAGTTCCAGAGAACCCCTTAAGAAAAGATTTCCATTGCAGTAATGTCAGAAAGGATGTGGCAAACAAACAAAGCCACAGCAAAAGCTTAAAAGACATCACTTGAAACAGAAGAAAGATAATTTACCTATGCAAGATCAAAGAAAATACAATTACTCTGCAATGTATCTAATATTATTCCAACATTATTGGTCAGTAAGCTGTCAGCAAAACTACCATTAAAAGATTCACTTTATAGACTGATATAAGTATTTATAAACTTCAGATTGAAATGCATTCAGCAGCTGTCACTCTGTCTTGCTGCTGCGTAAGCTCTTTGACAACAGAGACGGAATGTGAGAGGATCATCAGAATAACCCTAATAGATCAGCAGCTAGGTCTCCCACAGTACTGAGAAGGAAATGTACTTACCAGTCAGTAGATATTCATTTCTTAAGGAAAAATCCTGAGCCAAACCACACAGTGGCTGACAGGAGATGCTCCCTTTTGTAAGGTATAGCTCCTTCTGCTACCTGACAGGAGAGGGACATCCCCACTGCACTCCAAAAGCTCAGAGGAGTATTCCCCACATGCACACAACTCTTCTCATTTGCAAAACACCTTTCATCTTTCTGAAACACATATACCTTGAGCTCAACTATATCTTTCCAATGCTCATACCTATCTTAGATATCTCAAGATCAATCCCATACTGACTACCTGTAAGGGGAAGAAAAATCCATCTTCTCTTGCAGTATGCCAGGCAACGTGCCAGAGCAGCAGCAGCTGGTATAACCATGCCGCAGCAAACACATCAGAGGTCACTAACGGATTTGCCAGATTAATTCATCACAAAACTTCATATAAAACAAAAAACGAAAGTCATGTAGTCATTTACTATTAACTAGAGTTCTATTGATGGCTGTCATCTATATGCGTATGTGTGGGTGTGCAGTCTCTGTGGCAGGAGTGGCGTGGGGTGCCAGTGACACTGCTTCCTGAGTATGACTGGCCAGAGTGGCACCTTGCACCACCAGCTGGTTCCTCTCCCAGAGAGAATTCCAGTGTAGAAGGAGAGGTGTGAATGTTTTCATGAACAGAAAAAATACCTCTGAAGAGAGCAGCTGCTGGTAGCCTTCCAGTAACTGGTCATACAGATGTTACAGCTGGGGACCATCACCAGTATGCTCCTGACCTACAGAGGCATGTGGAAGAGGTCACAACTGAACTACCACTGCTCTGGTACGAGAAACAGGTCACGCTTTATACTCAGGCCCTTCTAGTGGAAGGGCAGCTACATCTCAATAATAAAACCACTCCTTACAGATGCCATTGAAACTGCATGCCCCCTGCCAGCATCTAAGTTGATCCCTAGTGGTATTTTCATTTGTTGCCTCATTAGTTCTACCAGTCGGCAGTCTGAGATGAGAAGACATATTTATCACAAGAGATAAGGCTTTTTCTGAACTCTTCATCCTATTGAAAAAAAGGCATGAACATCTGACTGCTAAAGGGTGAGTCTTCAAAAACCCTGTAGGAAAGAGGTTTTGGAGAGGGAAGAAACAAAAATTATCCTGATTTTTATGAAACTAGGAGTTTAAAGTTATATAGTTTTGTCTTTTTAAAGATATAGTTTTGTCTCTAAATTGGAGAGACATCAATTTGATGGGTGGACCACTCAGTGGATAAAGAACTGGCTAGATGGCTGCACGCAAAAAGTTGCAGTAAACAGATCAATGTCCAGTTGGAGATCAGTAATGAGTGGTGTCCCTCAGGGATCAGTGTTGGGACTTGTCTTATTCAACATCTTTGTTGGTGACATGGACAGTGGGATTGATGCACCCTCAGCAAGTTTGCCGACAACACCAAGTTCTGTGGCTCGGTTGATACGCTGGAGGGAAGGGATGCCATCCAGAGGGACCTGGACATGCTTGTGAGGTGGACCAATGCCAACCTCATGAAGTTTAACCAAGACAAGTGCAAGGTCCTACACCTGGGTCGGGGCAATCCCAGGCACAGCTACAGGCTGGGCGGTGAAGAGATTCAAAGCAGCCCTGCGGAGAAGGATTTGGGGGTGGTGGTTGATGAGAAGCTTGACATGAGCCGGCATCAGTGTGCACTTGCAACTCAGAAAGGCCAACCGTATCCTGGGCTGCATCAAAAGAAGCATGACCAGCAGGTCCAAGGAGGTGATCCTGCCCCTCTACTCTGCTCTTGTGAGACCTCACTTTGAGTATTGTGTCCAGTTCTGGTGTCCTCAACATAAAAAGGACATGGAGCTGTTGGAGCAAGTCCAGAGGAGGGCCACAAGGATGATAAGAGGGCTGGAGCACCTCCCATATGAAGACAGGCTGAGGAAGTTGGGGCTGTTCAGCCTGGAGAAGACTGTGTGGAGACCTTATAGCAGCCTTCCAGTATCTGCAGGGGGCCTATAAGGATGCTGGGGAGGGACTCTTCATTAAGGACTGTAGTAGTAGGACAATGGGCAATGGGTTTAAACTTAAACAGGGTAAATTCAGATTAGATATAAGGAAGAAGTTCTTTACAGTGAGGGTGGTGAGGCACTGGAATGGGTTGCCCAAGGAAGTTGTAAATGTTCCATCCCTGGCAGTGTTCAAGGCCAGGCTGGACAGAGCCTTGGGCGACATGGTTTAGTGCGAGGTGTCCCTGCTCATAGCAGGGGGGTTGGAACTAGATGATCTTAAGGTCCTTTCCAACCCTAACTACTCTATGATTCTATAAGCTAGTATTTAAAAATGAATTTGGAAGACGTTTGGCAATATTCTTGAAAGAGAGATTGTTTATACTGGAAATCTCCGAAGAAGAGAAGTTAACAGCTAAAAGAAAGGTCCTAAGAAATCAAGAAGCAAGAAGAAACCAAATGTTTGGACATCATGGCTGAAAGATCATCCATGGTTTACAAACTTGAGCACTTGTGAAAGAAATTCTGAAAAAGTGACAAAGAAGGTAGGTTGGCAGATGAGTGGCAGCCATGAAAGAATTTTCAGTAAAGGTCCCAAGCGTGTGACATGGCATGATTCTAGATCAGGCAGAATTTGGAAAGCCAGAGTCCAGACATGAGGAATGGAAAATGAACAATGGAGGATGAGAGTGTATGGTTTTGGTTTGCCTTTTCCCCCTCACAGTGATAAACATGGGGAAAATGGCCTGCACCAGTTATGTCATATGCCTGGAATAGCAGATACTGAAGTGCAGAGCTGAACATACCAGAACTCGTGTGAAAATCCTACAGAAACTACAGCCAGAAGTCTAGAGTCTTTCACATTCATCCATTAGCCAAATGAAACTACTATTGATCTTTTATCCCCGGGCAGAAAGCTATCGTTCCCTACCCTGCAGTGTCTTCTAACATGACATTCAGTATGAAATCTGGCATATCAGCAGAAGTATATATGCAAGTAATATGCTAGATGTGGCATTTAGTCATCTTTTTCATCATGACACACAGCTTAAAGTTCATCTAAATTCTCTCCAGGTATTCATCTTACACTAACATTCTCCTCACATACAATAATTTACTAACTGTAAAGTAGTCCAGCTGCACACACTCAGCAAAACCCATTAAACAGCAGTTCTACAATAGCCCAATATAATTTCCACTGCAGACCATACAGTTTTCAGTTTGAACGGATCTTGAACATTTAGTTTCCTCAGAAATAAATCAGAGGCAGGACAAGACAGTAAATGCTATAGAAGTTAACAAACTGGAAGTTTATACAACAGCAAAAGGTTTTAATACAGCCACACAACAATAAGAAAAATATTTGCATGAAACATCCGTTTTCTCTTCAGTAGAATAATGAAGGGGGGCTCCATGGGGAGATATATACATGAGATTTATCGCTGTTTTGATTTCTAGTTATGACACAGGCAGTCTAAGTATTTAACATGTCACAGTGCTTCCTGGCGATTCTCCTCTGTGCTAACTTAACACACACAGCTAACTCGAATGTCTGGATGAGGACTATGGCTGCAAACTTGCCTTCCTTGAATAATGGAACTTTCTTCAGCAGCTCACCTACCCAAGAGACAGACTTCTTGGCAATTAGGCAAAGACTGTAAAATGAATTCCCACAAGAGGTAAAACACCCTCACAAACCTTTCTGCTGCCTTTTCTAAATCCAAGGCACATGTACTTGACTGTGGTTGCTTCAGTGGATAGCTGAATGAGCCCAAGCTTTGAGATGGGAGTGTTCTGATCATCTCCTTACACTGACCTCCCCAAAGATAGCTAAAAAACTTTTTAAGAAGTGTTACTCCAGCTCCTGTATAGCAAGACTTCCAGTAATGAAAAATAATTGATTACAAACTGGGGAACAGAAAAAATCATGGGGGAAAAAAACCCCTACTCTATAAAGTTGTTGTGGAGGATTTCTTCTTAAAAGTTTCGAGTGATTCTCAAAAATTTTTTATGGCTCCACCAAACTTTGTATCTCATTACATTTGCACACTCCAAATAAGCCAAAGCTTACTTATTCTTTAATGGCTTGATTACATAAAGCGAGCTATTTCAAATACATGTCCAGTTTCACACCAACAATCTCCTGGGTGACTGTATGCTCTCTCTGAAGAAGGGTACTTCATGGGTAGCTAACAGGGAGAAATACAAATGCTTCACTGGCCTATAGCTTTACATTTTGAAACCATATTTCATGCAATCTGTGATGCAAACTAGAAATTTGATCTCACCTAAACCTCCTCCTCACCCCCAAGCATTTGTTGTTAAAGCAAGTCATGCAAGAGAAAGTCTATTTTAAGTCTCAGACTACTATGAGTTACCCAACACCTACAGGAAAACGGCATGCTCGATTCAGTGATCTAGCTCTAAAAATATTACTGTACGGTTATTCAGACCGAGGTAAAGCTCTCAGCCTTGCTAAGTATGACTGCCTCTAAATATTTACTGGTTGACCTACAGCTTGTGAAAAAGCTGGAGTGGCTGGCTGCTGCCTGAAATGCCAAGGCAGCAGACAGTGACACACTCCATAGCTGGGTGTTGCAGGACCAATGCAAGCACCCGCCAGATCCATAAGGGACACGGCCTGCCCCACCGTGCCTTCAGAAGTGTGCTACAGCTCAGATGCTTCCTAAGAAATTGGGAGAGAATAGGCAGCAGCATCTTCCTGTCATACATGGGCCCAATGGCAGAGGCTGAAAACACCAGCTAGAGGACCTCCCTGAACTTGATCCCTCTAAGGAGCCTTCCCAAATATTAACTCATCCATGAGGATTAGCCTGAGAGTGTTTGAAGAGCAAATCATTAGAGTTTCACGCAGTAACTATGTCAAAACTTGCCCAGAAGCTTGACTCTCGAGGAGGTAGCTTGATTAAATGATTAATGATTTATTGCCTCTCTGTTCATATTATGTGAAGCAAAAGTTCTCACCAGGACACTCTCACTTTCTTTCTTAATTTGGGAGACATCTTTAGCTATTTATTTTACAAACTAGAATCACACAGCCCTTTTGTCGTCATGTTAAAAATGAGAGTGCAATCTGATTATTTGTAGAGTGCTTATTTTAAGATAATTTGGACCAAATTTAGTGCTTATTAGCAATCAGCCCTGACTGCAAAGGCAGTTATAATTTGGGAAGTTTCCATGCAAAGATAAGGAAAATGGTGGTAGGAGCTGGTACAAGCTGTATTAAAGTAAGGTGTATGAGACTTCTGAGGTTACAGTATCATTTTGTATGTCATTTAAGTAACAGTTCCTTTTTACTCCTCATTGTAGTGGAGGTACACTAAACGTAAGTATTTAACTGTTACAGAATCACCTGCCAAAGTCCAAAGAGACAGTGTGAAACTGTAGGTAGAATTCTGGAAGTCTGGTGAACACACCATTCAACATTCAAACAACTCTGTGTAGCACAAGGAGTGCTAAGTCCACCATTTACCTATGTAAGCAGATCTCTATTGCCCCTAGCATCCCTGAGTTTGGAAGGAGAGGAACTTCTGTTCACTCCTCATGGTACACTTTAGGTTGTATATAATTCAACTGATTGCTTCAGCTGGCCTCATGTTTCCTGCGTAGTCTGTCAATATACTACAAAACACAGCAGAAAAATGACAAACCACTGTTGGCGCTTGACATTGCCAAGAAAAGAGGAAAACCCGAGGAGAGCAGGCTAAGTTCAAGAAGAGTCAGCATTACCAAGCATGGATAATTCTTAATGAAGGAAGAAAATCAGCA
>NW_009937685.1:44445-115685 GCF_000696875.1 Nestor notabilis
GGAAAAAAATAATAATCAGTAAGCTCTGCAGGAGTTGAAAGTGCCATGTGAAACTGCCTCTGTCGTTCTAATCCAAGTGGGTCTTTCTGTTTTCTTCTTTTTGACCAGGGATTCCCTGCCCTGTCTTTGCCTGAAATTCTGACCCTTTCAGCTCTCCGAGATGGCCACGCTAAAACAACATTTCTGTGAACGCAGTCCAAAATGATTCCACTCAGAAAATTAAAGTAAGTAGCATGATAAAGTTGAGCCTCAGCTCCACACAAATTTGGAGCTGCCATTGTTGACAAAACTGCTTTGATATTAACAATGGCTGCACATTTTTGTCATAAATTAATTTTAGACAAGACAATTTATCCAGGTGTTTGCATTTAAAGGGTCAGGGAACACAAATCCTTAGCAAACACAAATACTCACCTCTAAAGTTTTAGCCAGGCATTTGAGCTGATCAGATTGTAAGAAAAAAAAAATGAAAACAACATTTCGGGAACAGGTCAGTTCTCCCCAAACTAAAGACACCTTACAGGTCACATTCAGTATTACCTGGTACAAAAAACCCCAGATGCCTGGCTCTTGAATGAAATATTCTAGTGTAAATATTAAAAAATAATGAAAACATGTAACCCTGATTTAACTGTAGATAAAATACTTTCAGGATGTTGAGATGTACACACACGACACAATGAAATACATGCACTCTATCAAGCGATGTAAACTGCTCTGATGAGCCAGAATCTTTTTCCCTCTAGAGGCACAACATTCAAGACCACGTGGGAAGAGGAAAACAGAATAAAAATGATGAAAACAGAATAACAGGCCATGCAGAGGTATAATTTAAGTTTAGAGATGTACATCTGCTGTAAGACTGGGTCCCAGCAAAGTCAATATAAAACTCCTAGTAGCTTTAATAAAAGAATCTTTATGGGAAGAGTACAGGTTTATGCACTAGAAATTGAAATTAGCAAGAATTCAGGGACTTTAGTTGGGAGTACCAACAGAACTAACTTAAAAGACTCATCTGACTAAGTAGAAGTCAGTCACTGTACTCTGGGGAGTTGTGGAAGCTCAGCTACTCATGGTACCCTGGCACTACCAGTGGCAAAGAACCTTGTTTCTCCTCATCCAGACACATTTTTTTCATGCTTCATTTTGGTTTTGAATCTTGACATTTTAATCCAGATTTTTAAGACCCTCATGAGTTTACTGCAGTGAATTCCGCTGCCACTGCTCAAAGCTGGTAGGTGTTAACCCAGCAGGAAGCAGGTTTATTAAGAACTCTTCAGCAGCTGCACCAGGTTAGAGGCACACTGCTGACCATGGCCGATCACACACTACCACTGCAGATTTTACACAGATGATTGCAGAGCACTTTGGGTTGTGTATGTAGTAGAATTGATGTAAATACTATAGTAACATGAAAGTTCTGAAAGGAGACTGTACCCATTTCACAGAGTGCTTAGTCTGCAAAATTGTGTGGGACTTGCAGCTGCTTCTGTACTTTCTCCAAACGCAAGTCAAGTTGCCCAGAACAGCAGAACCCTGGATCTTGGATCTGCTGATCCAGACCATCAGAACCTTGGAAAAACAAAAAATACACAAGCAACACCACATGGTGTTAACTGCTGCCAGAATGCAATCTTTCACAAAGATGACACTGTGTATACAAAAGATGGTGCTGCTGGACAGAGAACAGCATTCCTCAGCTGAACTAGCTGCAGTAGTACCAATTTGCAGAAATAAACTATGAAGAGTTGCCAGCACCATCAACAACAACCTCTTTCCCCTGTAAGGACAGAGCCTCACTGCAGAGCTAAGCTATGATTAATTGCCACTGGAATTGGTGCTCATTCTTCCTTCCTTTTTTCCAGCTATGAAATCATGCCACTCCCCCAAGTTCAGCACTGTTGCTTGCCTGACTTTTCAGGGGGGAATCCCAACAGAAAACCAGCCAGATCCAGAGTGGATCAGGGGTGTTTCTCTGGGGAGGGCACCCCTGGTGGCTCCTCTCTGCTGCTGGAGTTCTGATGAAAATCAAGAAACTACTGAGTGAGGTAGGCATCCGAGCTGCTTTCTCTGTGACACTTGCGGCTGTGGAGTACACCAGTGTTTCTTACATTTTAACGTATCAAGGGCTGTTTCTGAGGGTCTCTTGAAAGTAGACTCAGTTGTTAGAAACCAAACCTGGGTGCAAGAACATGCCCATTTTCATTCGTACATCACAGTTTTCTGCTGTATAAGCCTTCCAAGACAGGAAAGCGTGAAATTCAGAAATTGACTCCAAGCTGTGCTGACTGCAATGTAAGAACTAGACAGCACAAACGGGTGCACACCCTGCATGTCACCTGCTGGGAATGGAGCTCTTGTGCACAGCCACAAAGGCCCAGCAATATTTCTGCTACCTAGTGCTGAAGCTGTGCTGGAATGTGAAACAGCAGCCTCAAAAAGCGCTGGTGCTGCTATCTAATGAAACGTGTTGCAGTGACCAAAACCATCCCTTCTAAGGGCTCTCTGCTGCAGAGCACAGGACACAAGGCTGCCATAGGGCCTGCAGCACAGCACCACAGGCCGCTGGGGCAGCGCAATGAAGGGTTACCCCAAGTCCACCTTCTAAAGACTTTTTTTTTTTTTTTACTTTTTTTGGTTTTTAAGCATTACTTCACTTTCATATGATGTTATGAAAAGCAATTTAGCACATTTTATTTTCTGAATAATCTATAGCCATCAAGATTACTTGCTTCCCTCATAAAACCTTCTTGTGGTTTTGCAATTACGTTTTCTGTATTTTTTAATGTAACTTTCTATTCAGTTTCCACTTCATTATCTCTCTGCATTTCAATCACTCGTAATTAAACAGAGACCCTAGTATGCCTCCTGTTTTCTACCTCCTCTAAAACATACTTGTGCAATTAAACCCTCCCCCAGTATGGCAGCTTTTCAAACTCATCATAGTTCATCTTTAGGCCATATTCCCAAATAGTTTCTGAGGTTAGAGGATTGCTTTTGACCAAATAATTTCTCAAAAATTTTATATAAATGAGTTCATGTTGAAACTATCTATACAGATTGCAAGAAGCTTGTTATTCTAATTTCACTCATCTGGGATAATGAAGTTTTCATCTGTCCAACTGCATATTGAAGTAAACTGGACGAATTTCCCTGGCAATGCTGTCAGAGGTACCTATTACTGTTCAAAGGCAATTGACACTGCTAATAACAAATGTAATTCATTTAGTACAGAACAAAGACCATCCTCAGGAAAAAGAAAAGCACTGTACTTCATTCCAAAATGTTACACTGGAAAATCCATTTTACATGAAAAAATATGAATACACTACAGCAGTAATGAATAGTGCCAATTTTAAACTATCAGACATACAGTGTTTCTGGTCATGTAAAGTGACACTAATTTCCCTGTATTTACATTATCTTAATCTGGGAACACAGTGAACTCAGTGTGGTTTGCTAGTTTTAGTTCTGACACGGGTAGAGTTTTCTAATCATTAAAGAAATGATCAGTGGATCTTTTCCACTTTTCTTTATGTTGCTATTTATAGAAAGTGTTTAAAAATCCCTAAGTTCCAAAATCATGCTGTGGATTCTTCTCAAAAATTCAGCATGAGAGAATTCAACACCACTGACTTAACCAGGAGACAATCAGGTCAAAACTGCTTTTTTTTTTTTTTGTAGCTGGTTAAAAAAATTAAAAATATGAGTGAGTGTTAAAAAGTGAGCGCCTCTTTTTCTGAAGCAGTCATCTTTAATTATAATAAAAATAAATACCATATTTATTTGAAACATCTTTTTACTTACAAGTAGAATCATAGAATCATTTAGGTTGGAAAAGACCTTTAAGATCATCAAGTCTAACTGCTAACCCAGCACTGCCATTATCTTAATGCTTGCTTATATGGAAAATCCTTAAGGAAAATAGCCTGCACATGAACTTGAACTTAAATGCTTTGGCTACCTTCTGCACAGAGTTCTTTCTCTACTTAATAGCTTTTCTAAACAAGGAAATGACTTGGAAAGGCTCCCAGTGCTACTTCTAACTTGAGCACCGTTGTGCAGCTTTGCTTAGTAGGTAAGCAGTTAAGCTCCACAGCTTAACAAAATCAAATGAGAGAGCTACTAAAACTTGAAAGAGGAACTGTTTAAAGAAAATAAAATCTTTTTTTTCTATGCTCTCATTTTAAATCCCCTACAACCTACACAGACAAATCACTCCCACAGAGAGAGAAAAAGAGATAGCAGATGTACACAGTACCCAGCAAATCCACCTTGTTTTGGTGGAAATGGAATTTCTTCATGTTTTAGAACTGCAAATAATTTATTATTTTTCTGCACTTTAAGTCCGCACCAAGTGCCAAGTAGGTTCATGGCTTATAAGCTAAAGCTGGTACTTTGTACTCAAGAAACTGGGAGTGTCTACGCAGTCACTTGCCAGGGCTCTACGAGCAGGCTGTGCAGTGTGAAGCTTCTGTAATTTGCGTTACTTGCCATTTTCTGCCTGTACTTTAACAGTCATTTACATAGTTTGGGTCTATCTCAGGAATTCTGCAAGATCTTATTTAAAACTTTTGCCAGCAGCCTATAATAAATCAGATGTTAGGAGTTAATAAAGAAATGCCTATCCAAGACCTAGCTGCGTACGTAGGAGACTCACAAGAGGGGAAAACCTACCCTAAATGGAGCTTTAGTGCGGCTACCTCAAGATTCACTTCTCTCAGTGAACCTGTACTTCCATGTTAATACTTTAACTGTCAGTGATTTTGTATTCACAAAAAATACCAGTGCACAAATAGGACATCAGTCAATACACTCAATTCCAGTCTCTTACCAGTTATTCCAGACTTCAGAAAAATAATCTGTGTTATATGTCTCTGCTTGTTTCTTTTCAAAACTTACCTGTTACGAGCTCTTTTACTTCTGCATCCACAGATTTTCTCAACAACCGCAGAAGGGCAGGTATCCCACCAACATTCTTCATTGCTATTTTGTTTTCATCAGTAGACTTCCCGTAAACAAGGTTTCTCAGTGCACCGCAAGCATTCTTCTGAACTTCTAAGACTCTGTGATCCAAGAGATCAACAAGGTGCTTGATTCCTCCCAGCCTGCACACCTAGAAAACATCACATTGGGATCATCAGCACCCACTGCTTCCACCCATTTCATGCTCAGATTTAAAAGGCTTTTATTTTTAAAAAAACCAACACATTCCGGTCTGCTTCAAGAAGAAATACTTCTTAAGATTGGTAAATCTTAATCCCTTGGTTGTTACACTGCACTGCAAACTCTCATGAACACTCACATCCTTGTTGAAAAGGCTGGTGGAGACTTTCAGTCATTTGCTGTGCTCAGAGAAAAATGCTTACTGCTAAAGTTTTCCTTCCCAATAATGCTGTTTTTTTAAGTAATTTCCTATACTTCAGAGTATCTTTTTAGAGAATATTGGAAATAAGAAGTTGCAAAGATTTAAATGCTGATCGTTACACTTAATCACACATACAAACCAGTTCAAACTAGAATCTAGTAAGTCCTGACGGTGTATCTGAAATTCTTTTTCAAAAGATCTACTCTGCAGAAATTCCCTAAACCGAAAAGAATTGTTTATATTGACTGCTTTAAGCAGGTTAGTTGCATTTATTCTTTGTTCTATATATCTTTAAAAAAAAAATTAACACTGTGTTTTGAGATCTCATTTCCATGTAGGATTTTATTTCGTTCAAGATAATTTTTTATGATGAAAGATTAAGGTATTTTAGAATTCTGCAGTATTTACTAAATAAAAAAATACTTTAAAGAGAAAACTACATGGCATTACTTACAAGATTAACATTGATTTTAAATAAAAAATAGCCACCGAAAGGCTACCAAAATATTTTTTATGAACCTTTTTAAAAAGTCTGAGCTATTTTGCAATATAGATTGATCTGGTATAACTTGGGGTTCTTTTAACACAGCACAATAACTTTTGCGCCATACGATCTCCAGAATGTGCCTGAGGGAGGTGGCACAAGGTCTTCCTAATCACTCCACACCTGCAGCATGATGAGGGGACCCATGGTGGTGAGAATGAGATGCACCATCATTCCTGAATGCTTGGCTTACACAGGACGTGGCTCTGGCCAAACAGCCAGCAGAGATGTAAAACTTAACTGTCCCAAGGGTTCTCTAATCCAGCACTAATGCACTTTGAGAGGCCCCTTTTCTATTCTAGCCTGTACAATAACTGGTCTGGCAGTCACAAGGCTATTTGAAATAAACTGATGTGAACATGTTTTCATGGATTTTTGGCTTTTAAAATTCAGTGTCTTTTATTGGCCATAGCACAAGGAGAATAAAATTATTCTCAATGAAAATATAAAATGATTTGGCTACATCTCAGTTCAGTTGATCCTTTAGAAAACAGAATCTTCTATTGCATTGCTGAAAATTGCATTGGTTATCAAGATCAAGGTCAGTGTCTTTACTTACATCTTAAAACAGCAAAAAAAAAGAGGCTTGGAAAAACCAACTAAACTGCAAGGTCTGTGACCAGCACCAGATATGATTTTTACCTGTCAAATCACTTCTTGAGTAACAGAAATAAAATGAAAGACTGGTAACTTGGAGATTCTTAGACCACTGTTTAAAGTGTGTTTTTCAAAAGGAACTCTGTATTTACATGCCTAGATGTATCTACCCTGTAAGTTACGTACCCAGGGGACACTAAGTTTGGCACTGATCAGTTAGAGAAGCCACTGCTACACCAAAAGCTACCAGGAATCTCTACCTAAAGGCATTCAGTGGGCCTTAAGCTTAAAGTTATTCACCTGGCAAGATTTGTATACTAGGAGATGAGTATTACCTTACAGGTTATTTATTTGACACAGACTACATTGAGAGCAGATACGGCAGGATGCTATAAAAAAAGCAATTTAAGGGTTGTTCTTTTTCAAGGCAAATAGTTTTTATTTCCATTACTAAATAATGAAGAAAAAAAACAACAAGGGGAGTTAAACCTGCCCCTTGTACATCAATGCAGCACATCAAACCCTACATATGCCCTATGCATCCATGGTGTGGATACAAGTCACAAATGACAAAGCAGCTTTATAATTTTTTTTCAATCTGTACTCAAAACGTGATGGGATTTTTTTGTGTATATAATTCAGAATAAAACTGGACTAGAAATCCGTTCTTAAGGTTTGAATTTTGCTGCATCCTTGGCAGCTGTTCCTGGTTTGAATAGGCATTTCGGTTTCTGAACAGGAAGGGACAGGGAAAGGGAAAGGCAAAGGCAAAGGCAAGAAAAGATAAAAAAATAAAATAAGATCAGAATTATTGTAAAATGATACATTCATGAACTAATATATCAGTATTGTATGAGTAACGTAATGCAATGGTATCAGTATTTACAGGTAGACATTCATTACCTGAAAGTGTCATTCATTCATTCCCTGTAGTTTCAGAGCTAATTTAAAGATTCCACCCCCCAAAAAAACAATTTCTTATGCTTACACCTTCAGGTTTTACCAGTGCAGGCACTCTAGGCCATTTTGCTAGGTTTTTAGCATCCTTAATAGCCTGGCAAATTGATCTAGTCTTTACCACAGCATTAAAATAATGAATTTAAATCATGAATGAAAAGACAAAAGCAGTCCTCAAATAAAGCTTTACTGAATTTGGCACTAAAATAAGAACATCCCTTTCCTATTCCAAATAGTTTCTTGTGCTGGCCCCTGCTCTGAAAGGACTGTGATTGTAGCTTCCCTATCATCCCAGACACCATCGTGAACAGCACAGTACCTCCATTTTCACTTTGTTGTCCCCGAAGCACAGGTGCTGGAGGTAGGCAGCTGCATTCGCCTGGACCGACGGGAACTGGTGCTGAAGCATGTGGATGACTTCAGGCAGTTCTGGATCTCGCCAAGCGAACTCCCTTCATTGGATGGACACATTCAAGAGAAGGTGTTAGTTATAAATGTATGTTTATTTGCCAAGTAGAATTACTAGAGCATCTCAAGTGTTTTTCAACAATTCTGATTCTGTTCTGGAGTATCAGGGCTAGAAGGAAACCCCGGTATATTAGAGTAATTATGAGTCACATCACCTTTTAGTCTTTCAATTGGAAAAGGACCCTTTACATCCAATACTCTTCAGTTACCTTGGTTGTCAATCAACACAAATATATACACATACACTTGAGTATACCAATGCAAACACTGCAACCAACTGAGTCAGAATTTCTCTGCAGTTCCTTGTGTGAATGGGAAGCAACCTTATCATAAGTAACTGCTTTTGTAAGCTAGGCCTGAACAGGCCAGCCAGAGCACACAGCTAGCATTATTACTTAGATTACCTCAACTGGATTATCCAATTAACGTTGTTTAGATGAACATACCATTCAGTTAAATGAAATCAATCCAGTCCCTCGATATCTATTAAAACCCCCTGAAATATATTAATTTCTACTCATAAACAACCAAACCTATTAAAACCTGTTCTTTCCTTTTTTGAGGCTGAAGGATAGGGCCAAACTAGAAAATAACTGAACCATGCCATGAGCTTTCTGAAAGGTGGGGAGGATTTTGCTAGGAGGATTTTGGTGTAAGACTCCAGTCAGACTATGACTATTAGCTGTTTGTTTCAAAGGTTATTTGGTGCCCTACTGTCTCCCTATAAGGACTCCTGAGGCACTACTGGAGCCCACATCTTCCAGAGCGAGGTGCTCTGTGCTCAGTTCTTTCTAAGCCTGCAGAGTGGGCCAGGGACTTCCATAACCGAGGAGCCTCTGAGCGCTGCCCCCATGAACTGGCAGGTTGCAGACGACAGGAACTTCTAGCAATCACTGGCCCACACTGAAGATGAACAACACTATAAATCCCTCCGACCTTTGCGTGGATCAGGGTTTGATACTCACATATTAAAATATAAGGTTTCAATGAACAGTGTCTCTAAAATATTGTCATGATAATATTAAACTTGTCATAGAATCATAGAATAGTTTCGGTTGGAAGGGACCTTTCAAAAGTCATCTAGTCCAACCCCCCTGCAATGAGCAGGGACATCTTCAACTAGATCAGGTTGTCACATGCCTATGCTGTGTACATACATTTACAGCTTCAAACTACTAAAATATTAATGTGTATTCACTTTCAAGATGGCACATTTATATATCATTTTTAAACTTACATTGTTTTGAAATGTAAGCAGGCTGCTCATGAAAACTTCATTCCAATAAATTCGGTATGTACTTTTGAATTTTCAAACCCTGATTCCGATTCCCATAAAGAGAAAACTCACTACAATATCACAGGTTGCTCTGTAAAGTTACTCAGAAATATTTGGAATACATCAGTTAACTCTCATGAACTATTTCCTATAATAACTTCTACAAGAAAATAGACCTGGAAGGAAAATGTAATAATAACAACTGTATGCATGAAAGTTGCTCTTTCTTGCTGTAACAGGTGGACTGCATTTAATTACTTTGGCTATGAAGGTATAGATCTTAGTAGCGACATTAGTAATGACCGTTTAAACAATGTAAAACTGGAATATGCCCAACAAATGCCATATATACTCAAGGAATGTACTAAAAATCTTATTATGGAAAATACATGGGATCCTTGAAAGCATGAATGGACTTGCCTGGGGTCCTTCTGAATGCTGTCGATGGATGGAGATCGCGTGGTCCCGTCATCAGCAGGCGTTGCATGCTGCAGCCTGTTGTAACTGGGCTCTGACAGTCGATACTGCACTGACCTGTAGGGTTCCGCATAGGTGGCTGTTGTGTTCAGAGCGTAATTATTTCTTTGGTATGTGAGTGTGCTACGTTGACTGGATGATCTCTGCAGATTTCCAACTCCTAGTATAAAATCAGTATTAAAAAACAAACTAGGTAACAAATGTCTATTGAAGACAAGAGGCAATGCGTAATCAAAAGTGTAAGCGAAAAAGGAAAGAATCAGTCTTAAAACTGTATACTGTGTTTAACATTGAAAACTATTGCCAGATTTAAGGGAGCAATTACTCAGTGTCCCAGGGAAGAGAGAGGTTAGTTACGGAACTACAGGTCTGGTACAGTCAAGCTTATGCTTCAGCTTGCCTCAACAAGTATTTAAATACAAAATGCATCTTGTGACATCAAGCAGAAATCAAGATGCAAAATATTTCAAGGCTTATAATAAAATTCAATTACTAACAGTAATGTCAATTTGCCAACTGTATTAAAAAGGAAAACTAAGTCAACAAAAACGTATCGAGTTTAGATGGTATTTTCCTTTTCCTAACCGCACGCACATTTTCCCTGACAAGAAGCTAACAAGAGGATGATTTCAAAGATTAAGCTGATTATTTCAGAAACAGCAACATGCATCTTCCTTACTTAACAGAGCTGTTGTGGTGTCTTTTGTTCTTTCAAGATAACTGATATTAGATAGACAACTAAGCAGACAATTTCAGTTCCTAGTTATAATTCCCCATTGGCACATCCTCACAAACTTGTTTACTCTGAGTTGTAGAAGACCAGAGAATTGCAGAAACTGTTGCCTCCTTCAACATCCCATACTCTTAGTGTTTCAGTTACATTAAGAAACATTAAAAAGCAGCTTTCAAATGTGTGAAAATGTGACACATGATCTGGACACTTCTCTATAAATATTTCTAGAGACTTACTTAGTTAAACCTCTCTAATAATTTGGGAGGTTTTTGAAATTACTCCACTATACAAATTATTGATCAACCTTAAAGAACGAACTGCACTGCAATATGTATTGCATTTCTTCTCACAGGCAATCAGTTCTAGTACTACTCTAACACCTACACACTTTGTAATATACAAGTAGAAATGCTATGAAATATCATACAAATATTTCAGTTTCAATATGCAACCTTCAGATGCAGCATCTTAACATGATCCTTTGCTGACAAGTTGGGTAAAACCGGTATTTTTACAGTGAAAGTCACAGGAGGTACTTTAAGTGTGCAAGCTATCATTTTACTGATGAGTAATAAAAAGAAAAATATAAGAAAATAAAAAAGAAGAAACTCTATTTGTAAGAGAATGATGCACAGAGAACGCAAGAGGAAGCAATGCATTTTTTGTGTCTTGAAATACGCTTTCCTCAGCTGTACCTGAGCGTGTAGTATCAAACAGAAAATATTCTGCCTTTAAGCTGACACTGATACATAGCCCCAAGTATTTCTTGCAAACACCACAAATGCTTTTCAATTCCTGTTGGTTATTTTCAGTCCCTCAAGCCTAGTTTCTGCCTCCATTAATTTATAACATCTGGCTTTTCCTTTTAAATTGGAATTACATACCCATATCATATATGTTCTCCTATGTGCCATAGGTTCCAGAAAAACACCAGTGAGTAAATCAAGCACAACTTTGGACGCAGTCACCAGAGGAGTTGTGGAAGCCCTTTACCCACCTGACCCTGTTCGATACAAGGCTGACTGGGACCCCTGGTGGAGCTCAACCGTTCCGTGATTTGGACTGCGGTACACAGGACTGTAGTAAGTTCTGCCTTCATAGATGGGAGTGATGTGCAAGTCAGGAGATACAGCTGATCGTAACTCTTGTCCTAGCTGGCTGTGTTGACTAGCATATGAACTCCTCAGGCCTGAAACCGAGAAGAGGAAGATATGTACGTGGCCTATATCAATTAAAAATAATAAAGCTGTCATGCTTGAATCTTCCTTCTTTTAGCCAACATAACACTGAAAGATTCACTGACAAAGAAGCATTTCTTTGATGGAAAGCGCTGTCCATACACTGATGACATTGAAGTTTTCCAACTCAAGTTTTTTGGTAGCATTTATAGTTGAAAGTCTAAAACATACAGAGTAAAAGGCAAGTCAGCATGTGTGGTTCACAGCTTCAGCCATGACAAGGTAAGTTGGGAACCCAACAGAAATTCAGCTGTGAAACAGGCAGAGCCTAAAGGGGGTCATCATCCTGAAAACGAAACAATAAATAGCAGTAAGAGCAAAAGTCTTCTTGGTGGTGGCCAGGTCCTTCTACTCTTGGCATTCTTCAATTATTCTGTGATTTCAGTAGTTCTGTTCTTTTGCTTAAATTCTTCAGAGTAAAGATGACCAAACATACTTCCCTTTATATTACAGGAAGTAAGTGTGACGATCACATACATCCCACCTGTTCTCAGTCCAGCATTCCTCATTCATCCTCTCCTAGGCTGCTAACCTATTTTTTTCAATCTTACAACGTAATTTATTGTCATCTTTCTTATCTAAAATTATATGCAGAGTTTATCTACAACACCAAATCATAAATTGTTAATTTATACATATGTAACATATGGATAGTATGGCCAAGGCAAATGCATTTTTAAATGTTTAGTCACTCATAAATTCAGTTAGGGCATAGAGCCAGCAACATTTCTGGGTTTAAAAGGTACTAAAAAAACCTATTTCGTAAAATTAATACTGTTTTGCCCACTTTGGCACTACCATTGTAGGTACTACTGCTTTAGTGGCTATCAAAGCAGTAAAATATGGTAAGTGAACTATGCAAAGGTAATGAAATGGTGGAGATTATGGAACAACTTCATAAGACAAGTAAGAAGTGATGTGTAACCAAGTGTATCGTGCCTTTGAGTATTTCAACCTCCAGAATCACAGACCAGCTCTATCACAGCATCTGCAAGGAAACCCATGGGGGTCTCACAAAGCAAAGAGGCAGTTGGACTGACACCTCCCAGGTGATGGTGCCACATCCTGGGAAAACACTCATCTTGTTATCATTGCAATTTTCCAGACCATGCACCACAGGGACACCCTTCCCAGAGACTGTAAGCACAGAAGGAAAGAGGACCTGACCATACACCCATCCTCTCCTTCAGCTTACAGAGCAGGGAAGAGTTCTGAATGACACTAAAGGCTATGGTACTGACCTTCCCCACATTCAAACTTCCTCACAGAAAACTGGTCATACACAAATTCGAGTTTAAGATTTCAGGTGTTATATTGAACTGCAGTATGTAAGAGTTTAACAGAAAAAACAGATGTTGCAGTCTGTTCAAAAGAGCACAAGGTCTAATTGCAAAATCACCTTGTCTGTCCTACTTTAGGTAAGGTCAGAACAAACCCAGTAAAATGCAGACAGATCTTAAAGTGTAAAGTAACTGCACCTTAACAAGAACTGCCTCAACCTTTTAGGGCTTTATTTTAAGCTAATATTACAAAGGTTACCCCTAAATTTAATTGAATTGAGATAGAAACATTAAGGGAAAAAACACTAATATTCAGTGGTACTAAGTAACATATTCTGAAAAAGAACTAGACATAAGACTAGTTCCAGCCTAGTATCTTTCAGTTTGTGTATAACCTGCATATAAATTTAAATGTACTTTATCTTCAAAAATACTGAAATGTCTCTGTTTGGATAACTCAATTTCACTTAGCTTCTCAAAACATGAAATCTAATTTAACATATGGCTAGCAATGTAGTAATGAAAGAGAAAGACAGTATTCACAGGGAACTTAGGGTCCGATTGATACATAGTGTTTGACATCAGTATTTACAGCTGATTTGATACATCCACCACAATTATGTCCTAGTGCTACAATGCCTCATCCAGAAGTTGATTACTGCATTAAGGGTTTTCTACAGTTGTAGGTTTGTACCAAGTTTTAAGCTGCGTCTTTACCTTTTTACTAACCTGTAAGGCTGTCTGGCCGTGGAGGGACCATCCTCTCATATATATCGTACTGCTGTCCATATTGTTCAATATCATGGATTGTTCTTTGCAGCGTTGTTCCCAAATGCTGTGGAACTGCAGTCATGCCAGAACGCTTCGGGGAGGAAGATCCCAGCTGAGTTTGGGATGGAGAAGCGACTCTGGTTTGTACATCAGTAAGGGCAAGAGGAGAGCCGACTCTGGCCGATGTTTGGTATTGGGAAGACCCACCGTTGGGATTTGCTGTCTGTCTGGATGTAACTGAGCCGATCCGCCGCACAGCTGTTGGGGAGGCAGGTCTCTGTGCAGCATAAGGGGATGCTGCCCGCTGTACTGGCAGAGTAGTGGATGAATACACGTGAGAAGCAATGGACCTTTGCTCAGTAACTGATGGAGAACCATAGCCGCTACCCAGAGACGTTCGCAGTGACCCCCGTGAAGGGGAAACACCCGTGCTGACCATGTAAGAGGGAGACTGTGCTCTGGATGGGACTGAACTGACACGTCTCATGACTCGGTTGGTAGCAATGCTTACTGCAGGCTGTTTGAAAACAAAACTATGTATTAGTTCTATCATTTAGGCCATGTAGTAGGTTCTTTTCTCCCGTAAGACACAGAAGTCAACAGGAAACGCACACAATTTAACAATATATAAAACCAGCTGAAGAGTAGCTTTTACCCTAAACATAATTCCTTCAGGTTTTCCTATAACTCTTTTTCTAACTAGGATTTCTTAAAACATAAAAAGGCAATTTAACATAAAAAAAAAAAAAAGTTACTCATTCTTATTTGGCTTTCCATGTTAATAGGTGCCTATGCTTTCTTTCCTTGCTACTTTACCACTTTGGAAGTTCAGGAACAGTTATGCAAAGAGTTCAAGTATAAGCTAATAAAGCTCTGTCAGTTACAGGCTCACTAACATTCTGACTAATGAAAAAGGAAGGGAAAAAAAGCCAGAAAAAGTAGAAGGTGCAGGAACAAAACTATCACCTTCCTTTAAGCACTATGTTTACATACAGGCTACGTTCTCAGGTTCTCTCCAATATCACAACTGAATTTCAACTGAGTGATACTCTCCTGATATTACATTAGCAGTGTACTCTGCAGCCAGGAGTCCTGAGAAGTGTCACTTCATTTCAGTTGCAGTGAATGAACCAGATCACACACATGCTGATGTCAGCAAACAAGTCTCTTCTCTGCTGCAAGCCATTGCTGCTTTTTAACCAGTGAAGGTGTTAAATGAAACTGTAATTTAGTAACATTCATTCCAGCCTATACAAAGGTAGGCCCAGCTGTATACTTCTTGCTGCGATACAGACAGGGTACAGAGAGAGAGTGGACTATTTTGAGCATACCTGGACAGATGTCTGCCCTTCAGCTCGCGAGTTCCTCACCAAATGGTTGTTAGTGGTTCCAATAAGGGAATGCTGCTGTCTGTTTTCTGATTTGCTCAGGTTTTGGCTGTTATGGAAACTGCTTGCTTCCTGGTAGCCACTGTCAGAGTAAGAATTCATTTGTGTTGAACTTCTTGAGTTACCTACAGACCCTGTAGGTAGGAAGCCAGTGTAAGAATAAAAGCATCAAACAACTTCACAAAAATAAAATACTATATAACTTGGTTACTTGTTGCATTCATAATTGCATTACATTTTCATACAGTCAATACTGAAATATATTCTAGTATTTAAAATGCACACAACAGACCCTCACTTTCATGGAGAGATGTCTGCTCTGGTGAGTAGAGGTTCCCTTGCTCTGGTTCTGTCCTAATATCATAGGCATTGGTGTGAACGCTCTCTGACACATGGGGTTTGTTTACACTGGTAGTTGGAGGATCTGAAAGAATAAATTCATTAGGTAAATCCAATCTTTCATATGCAAGTTTCCTGCAAGCTCAATCATAGTGATTTTCTCATACATACTAACAAAGAACTCACTTCCAACATGAAGAGAGTCTACTGGTAAACAGGTACCATCTGCCAAACTCAATGGAAAGAATATGGATACTAAGATCTGAGAATCCTGTTTCCTTTAGTTTTGATGTAGTTCTACAATTTCTACAGGTCTTACTTTTCAAATGCATGTTCCAACCTACTTGAATGAAAAATGTAACTGATTAAGTACTTCACAGAGTAGAAACATTGTGCAACTGTGTTGTACTGCACAAGTAGCTATCACTTGTCTTAAGGTCCTTTAATCCCAAGAGCTTCATAAGTGAAAGGCTGAGTTGAATTTCATCCCTCTTTGTGTATCAGCAGATGTTGCTGCAAATTTTATACGTATTTTACTTCATATACTACTATTCAAATATTTACTTAGGAACTTAAGCTAACTTAAGTTCTAAGAATGTTAGCTGAACTTTACAGCAAAGGAAAATGTCATCATACAAAAGAAAAAAAAGCAAAGGAGACATCACACCACCATTATGAAGAAAGGCAAAAAAAGGACATAGATGAGAACACTTAATAACAAGAGAAACAGAATTATTTTGGCAGAAATACTAAGCATTCAGTTGCCATCAAGTTACACTTACTGATGAAGAACAAGTGTCAGAGACGCACCATAGAATCGGAGAATGGTTTTGGTTGGAAAAGACCTTTAAGATCATTGAGTCCAACCGTTAACCCAGCACCACCAAATCTGCCACTGAACTGTGCCCACAAGCACCATGTCTGCATGTCTTTTAAATACCTCCAGAGATGGAGACTCCACCACTTGCCTGGGTGGCCTGTTCCAGTGTTTGACAACCCTTTTGGGGAAGAAATTTCTCCTAATACCCAATCTAAACCTCCTCTGAGGAAAGGGAGTAGGAAGTATGGGTTACATGCAAAAGTAACACCAGATATGTAAATTCTTACAGAAGAAATATATGAATAAGCCTGGAGTGGAAACCAAAAGAAACATGCCAAGAAGCAACAGCCTAGTAAAAACTTGTGCGACTGCTTCATATTGGAAGTAAGGAAAATGTCATCATACAAAAGAAAAAAAAGCAAAGGAGACATCACACCACCATTATGAAGAAAGGCAAAAAAAGGACATAGATGAGAACACTTAATAACAAGAGAAACAGAATTATTTTGGCAGAAATACTAAGCATTCAGTTGCCATCAAGTTACACTTACTGATGAAGAACAAGTGTCAGAGACGCACCATAGAATCGGAGAATGGTTTTGGTTGGAAAAGACCTTTAAGATCATTGAGTCCAACCGTTAACCCAGCACCACCAAATCTGCCACTGAACTGTGCCCACAAGCACCATGTCTGCATGTCTTTTAAATACCTCCAGAGATGGAGACTCCACCACTTGCCTGGGTGGCCTGTTCCAGTGTTTGACAACCCTTTTGGGGAAGAAATTTCTCCTAATACCCAATCTAAACCTCCTCTGAGGAAAGGGAGTAGGAAGTATGGGTTACATGCAAAAGTAACACCAGATATGTAAATTCTTACAGAAGAAATATATGAATAAGCCTGGAGTGGAAACCAAAAGAAACATGCCAAGAAGCAACAGCCTAGTAAAAACTTGTGCGACTGCTTCATATTGGAAGTTGTGAGTTGTGGGCAGCGAAGCCTGCTGTGTGCTCTTGGAAAATTAATGTTAACAGCCCGTCACAGAAAGGGAAAACTGTTAGGAGCTTGCAGAAATTTGGTGCTAGGAGGAAGACAGAAAAAGGGCTGAAATAAATTCTATGCAATAGCTAACAAAAACTCTCTCAAACTGACGAAACTCCCTGATATAAACCCAAGTGGCACTCATGGAAAAAAAATCCCACAAAACCCAACAAAACAAACAAAAAAAGCCCCTGAGAGATGATCTACTGGAAATTCTTTCTAACAGTTGTTATTACAGTATACTTCAAGAGAAAAAAACCCCACAGAATATTTGTAGCTACCAAGCTGTAAAGAAATACTCTCTGCTTTTCACCAATAGCTGTACACAAAATGCTGGTGTCTTGCTACTAGCACAATTAGCCATGATGGAACATTGATACTAAAAATGTTATTAATTGCTATTCTGAGGAATGTTTGAACATTATCCAAATACCAGATAAAAAAAATAAATTAAAACATCTTAGAAATGACAGGCAGCCAGCACAGTTACTTATCAGTAGTACATTCTTAGGTCAAAAACATCTAGTAAAACTTGACGCTAATTAATTTGCTATAATAGGAGCATTATGACCAAATTTCATTAGGATTTAATAAGAAGTGTTACTACATTTCAATTAATTTAATCATCAGTTTGCCTAGAAATTATATGGAAAACCACCACTGAAATAACTCCCTTCCATACCTCCTGCTACACTAACTCGACACCAGATTGTAACAGACACCAGTGGGTATTACATGTTCTTTAGAATAAAATACCTGCAGGAACTGGGACATTTAAATTATAATTATATTAAAATTCAGTTTTTTAATCTTCAATTTATTTTTTTTTTTAAAATAAAAGGCCCTGTTACTTCAGTTATTTCATATCAGAACAATAATCAATTAACATCAAACTGACAAATGATCAGTTCTGGGAGAAACACACAGGCAGAATAAAGTTCGATTGTGCAGTGCCATACAGATGTTCCTAAGACAGAGGTCTGAACCAAAACCTCTACCATCACATATTTGCTATCAAGCAAATGCTTTCACGATGCTAAAAAAAATAAAGAGTGTTTAGGCTCTCTAACAAAGGCAAGAATGCACAATAAAATGAATTGTTGTCTTTCTCTCTTTCTCTGCTACTATAAATCATGAGGAGAGTGCCCAAAACAAAATAATAGCCTTTTCATAAATGGCTGCTGATCTAATATTCTGTTTATAAGCATCTGCAAAACAACATCACTTTATATTTCTGTTAGAAAATTCTGTACAATTCTACTGATACATAAAGCAATTACAGCTACGGTCACATCATCTACTGATGGTTTTTGATATAAACTACTACCTGCAGTCAGGACAAAAGGTGATTTAAGGGAGTGTTTTCATAAATCTTCAGTATTTTTCAGACTGCAGTTGGTAAACCATCATTAGTGACACTTCTTTAAAACAAAGCTCAAGAGTGAACCTGTAAGTAAGCCCTACAATCATGCTATCATCACAACATAGATGTAAACATTTAACGAAATGTGTGTCAGGAAGTTCTAAGCAAGACCTGTATTTCTTCAAACATGCCTGCTTCTGAGCAGTTACTCCAGAAAAGCCTTGCTTTAGCTACACAGAGGTGTGAGAAATACATAGCTAGATTTATATTGATGCATATGGTATTTAAATAGAACTATGACTTTTTGCTATATGTTAAGACTTCTTAGCAGGGATGTGCACAGGAGATTTCTAAAGGAAAGAAACACACAAATGGGAGGAGAGAGTTAAAGGATAAAAGAAAAATGTGAGCTGGATAGACGAAAGAAAGAAAAAGAAAAGAAGGAAAAGAAGGAAAAGAAGGAAAAGAAGGAAAAGAAGGAAAAGAAGGAAAAGAAGGAAAAGAAGGAAAAGAAGGAAAAGAAGGAAAAGAAAGAAAAGAAGGAAAAGAAGGAAAAGAAGGAAAAGAAGGAAAAGAAGGAAAAGAAGGAAAAGAAGGAAAAGAAGGAAAAGAAGGAAAAGAAGGAAAAGAAGGAAAAGAAGGAAAAGAAGGAAAAGAAGGAAAAGAAGGAAAAGAAGGAAAAGAAGGAAAAGAAGGAAAAGAAGAGAAAGAGAGAAAGAGAGAGAAAGAGAGAGAGAGAGAGAGAGAAAGAGAGAAAGAGAGAGAGAGAGAAAGAGAGAGAGAGAGAGAGAGAGAAAGAGAGAAAGAGAGAAAGAGAGAAAGAGAGAAAGAGAGAGAGAGAGAGAGAGAAAGAGAGAAAGAGAGAAAGAGAGAAAGAGAGAAAGAGAGAAAGAGAGAAAGAGAGAAAGAGAGAAAGAGAGAAAGAGAGAGAGAAAGAGAGAGAGAAAGAGAGAGAGAAAGAGAGAAAGAGAGAAAGAGAAAGAGAGAAAGAGAGAAAGAGAGAAAGAAAGAGAGAAAGAGAGAAAGAGAGAAAGAGAGAAAGAGAAAGAGAGAAAGAGAGAAAGAGAGAGAGAGAGAGAGAGAAAGAAAGAAGGAAGGCAAGAAAAGAAAAGAAGAGAGAAAAGAGAAAAGAGAAAAGAGAAAAGAGAAAAGAGAAAAGAGAAAAGAGAAAAGAAGAAAAAGAAACAAAAAGAAACAAAAAGAAATGAAAAGAAAGAAAAAGAAACGAAAAGAAAGAAAAAGAAACGAATAGACAGTCACAGAGAAAACCAAACAATAGACAAAGAATAAGTTACCGGAAAAACTGAGGAAACAAAGAAACGAAATGCAGCTGGACAAGATAAATAACTAGAACAGTGACTGAGATCTGTCAGAAGGTGTTTTTACCAGTTGTGAACAGTCACAGGAACATTTACAGAACATGGGGAAGTAACATGATTGAAAAACCAAAATGCAAAGATCATTTTCACATTGAAAGAATAACTACAGCTGATTTCTCAATGACTTGAAAAAAGCAAATTTGACTTCTCTTTAGAAACCCTGCTAAAGAAATACCCAAAAAACACTACCATGACTAGCAAAATCCAAATGACAAGACACGGTGTTGAGAATATTAGATTTCAAAAAAAGGAAAAGACAATGCATGCCTCACCGCAGCTGAGGTAATACCACAATGGCAAGTGAAACCACATAAATACAATTACACACAAGTTTAAGCACCCAGTCAGTAAATAAAAATCTGGAAGGGGAAGGAAAAGTAGATAGTTTTAAGACACTTATGTACATAAAATAGTCACAATTATTGTAATTATGAATATGCTTGAGTGCACAAGCAGATAATTACAATGTGTTATTCTTTGCACCTCAGAAACCGACAAGCTCTTACAACAGCTTGTGTCCTTAAATAAAGCCATGGTGTTAACACTCTGCAGAATTTGGCTAACTAAACTTTTAACCAACACTAATAGTGATTCGATTACATCGGACCAGTTTTGCTTGGTATGACATTCTGTCAACAGAACACGACCTAAGAGAAACATGATCCAGTGCAAGTAGCAATTCAGAGGGAGTCAAGGTCCCAATTCCAGTTCTGCTGTGTAGTTTTGACACGTTGACTCTGCACATCATACACATCACTCTGGAGAGATGACCACTGTTCAGAAACTGACTATGCAAAATTACGTGTTTTAACTGATGCAAATCCCCTAACTAGTTAGTTAAATGCTCTGATGTATGAAGGAAAGATTGGTTTATTTCAACAGACACTTGAATGTCACTTTCAAGGCACAGTCCTATCCCTTCCACCTAACAGACTCAAGAGTAGATGTAGTAGTACAAGACAAGTGTTTCTTGTTTTGGAAAGAGCGTTCAAGCTACCCTAAGATACAAAAATAGAAAAATCACTCTCAGAAAACCCTTTGCTTATTGGAAATTTTCTCACTGAAGAAAGTAAGTAGAAAATCAATTTTCGACCTTAAAACATAAGTTTGGCCAATGACTGCCAAGAGAATAAAGGTTTGGGGGCTTAAGGCAAATTGTACACATAAAACAAAATACCTGATGATCTCCAAGGAAATGACTTCTCAGTAGAGCTGCAGAAAGAAAAAAATATATCACAAAAATGTGGCTAGTTTGGATTTATTTTTTTAACCAAAGCATACAAAATTGTACACCCCCCCCCAGCAGATGAAGTTTCAATAGCCCTGTAAATAACACTCTGCAGCACTTTACACCTGACAACTAAACCATGGGTTATTGATTTTATTTTTATATTATTCAGGGGGAATGCCCCATAATACACCATACGGCAGTTTCCAAGGAATGTAACCTATCTGCAACAGGACGCGTCAGAGCATGATTTCTGATACGCATTTCCTATTTAAGGTGTAATGACATAAATAAAATAGTATAGAGCTCTAAGCGTTCCCAGTCGTGTGAGACACCTGCAGTAAACAAACCACTCCAAAGACAGGCACATTCGTTGCTCAGGGTAGGTCTGGCAAAGGAAGTTTGGGAACTACAATTCTAGAGCATTTTGCTTCTCCCTGTGAAGCAGTTTGAAAAAAAGAAAAGAAACAGACCTACAATTCATACCGTTATTTCAATTTCCAGTTTCCCAGAGAGAACTCTGATCCTCTGCATACAATGAGCATTCAAAGCATTTGACACACACATCACACCTCTAAAGTGTAAACAGCCAACAGATTCTACACTGTCAAGGTTACAGATGCCTTAAGAAACAATTATTTCACAAGATCCAGCATGAGCTCATAAACCCCCAACTCTGATATTTTTTGAGTAACTATATTGTATCAACCTATCTTTAACCATATTTTTCTTCTGCAAAGCAATGCTCTTTCATGTGTTGATAATAGTATTGATGCACAGCTACCTCTGCAGACAAATGCAAAATCCATTCATGTATTATTAAAACTGATACACTTTTCCATAAAAACAGATTATTTCCTCATACTAAATGTGAGCTATCAAACTTAGAATATTACATCATTTTTGCAATAACTGTTATTTTCCAAATAAAAAGCTACTGAAAGGAAAAACAGGCAAGTCCATCAGATTTTATGATGTCTAAATATCAGCATGAAGCTGATTTTGGGTAAGATATATCTATTTCTAAATTAGTACTATTTATTTTACTTCTTTCTACCACAGCTACCAATTACAAAAAACTTCAGCACAACAACATGAACACTACTACATACTTATTTTCTAAAATAAGGAGCCTTTTGTGGAAACAACATGTTTTTGTATAAAAGAGTGCTAAGCTTGCACACCAGCACAGGCTGACGTACAATTACAATGAAATTTAAAGAAAAGGGAGAATATGAATTCAGACTTGAAATGCTTGAAAGCCAGCTTCATATCTAAGTACTAAGAATTTTTACTACATATTGGCTATTCTTTCCCTCAGTCTACAATTTTATCATCTTCTGGGGTGCTGTGCTATTTTTTTTTTCCAGAATGTACATAAAACGCAGCAGTTAAATAGACTGAAACTTGCTGCACGGAATTAGAAGTGAAAAGCTGGACTCCCAGCTGAGACCTTCCAGGTTCCTCTGCCTTCAGAAGGTTCTTTGTGTTCTACTGTATTTCTGAGATGCTGAGAGAAGGGTGCTTTAACACCAACTCCATCAAATCCAGATGTGTGCCCGAGCTTTCACAGGTATTTTATTTTTCCTGAAGGACCATCTTATCGAAGCCCAGAAGCACAAATATCTTAAGTTTAGGCAAAACCAACATCACTTGGCAGTATTGGAACACAAGTCCAATGCCAGAAATGCTAAATAAGTACATAAACAAAATCAAACTAGACATCAAACCAGTGTAAGCAACCAGCTTACCCTGGCAATTGATTGTCACCCTGCAAGGGTGGTTTAAGAACTCGCCCGACAGCAATCAACAGCTACCTTCCCTGAAACTCAGCTAACTGGGACCATGTGAATACTGTCACTCCACCCGAGTGCAGTCAGGCAGATCAGTTTTAACTACCTTCAGTGGTACAGTTTAAATTGGGATTTCAACAAACCCAGATTTTGCATGACAGAACCTGCTGAGGTGTTTCAGGAAAGAAGGTCATAGCCTCTGGCTAACAGGAGGTAATAAACAGCTACAGATGGTTCTTTCTTAAGCTATTACAGCTCTCTCTGCAGAAAAACAGACTAAATGAACAAGCCAGGCAGCTCGCTGAAAACCCAAATGTACGCAGAGACACCTGGAACTCTGGAGCAAAGGAACTGTACTACCATCACCTGGATATTCCAGAGCAGTAAGCAGTGCCAAGACCACCAAACCACAATTTTTGCACAGCCTTGGGCTAAAGTTCATTCAATTGAAATAAAAAGTTCAAAATATGTCTCACTTCTAGTACGCTACCATTGAATCTCACTAGTGCCTTCTCTCCAGAACATTTCTTTGGCATATTTTGGGGATTGTAGCTACATGCCAAAGCAAATTCTGTGCAATTTCACACTGATTTTTCGCTTGCAAACTGAACCTTGTAACTATTCTGATGAAACCTTAACATATATTTCTACTGTTAAAAATTCATGAGGAAATTTGTACCTAAACTGGGTTTTAATTTAAAAGAATTTTTGTAACACTGAATGAATTATTGAAAGAGTTCTGAATGTTAGTTCATCTACATGAATTCTTTACTGGTTATATTCTTTACTCTTGACTGAGCAAACCTGGATATAATGTGTCCTTTAGTCGGTTATTGTTAGCCTATTCTTTAATGCTTTGCTCCACTAAAGTGAAGAAATCTGAAGACTATCTGACAGGTACATTGAACACTAGCCCTAGGATTCTCATGCTACCAGAACATCAAGTTTTTCACTCTTCACCTTTGCCTTTATTCCTCAGGCTTTCTGGAAACACAGTTCCTTATAATGAGATGACATCACTCAGTTGGTCTAGCAAAGGTAAGAAGTGCCAAGCAGACAGAAATACTTCACTCTTAAACACACAAGACTATAAAAACTCCAAACATGTCTCTATCCAACATATCCGGCTAACTGAACTTTCTTTATGTGCACAGGACTTACGAACAATAAAGTTTCTACTTTAGAAAACTACTTCATTAATATTTAAACTGTTTAAGAATGTAACTTGATTCTTACTACTTTTGCAGAAGTCCAGCATCTACCCCCTACTGACTTCATCATCGGATTTTGTCACCTTAGAGATGAAAAGTTTTGGAGTTACTAAAGCTTTCAGCTTTGATAAGTAAGTCTAATGCATTTTATTCTACTGATTAAAATGCAGCGTGGTCACATACTGCACTACCAATGAGAAGCTGCTGCTGTTAACTAGTCCTTAAAGTGTCTTTTTCTGATACTAACATGCAATACAGCAAGAGAGCCCACATGTGGTGCACTGCACTTCTAAAAATATTTAATGTTAGCCCACTATTATCCCTGAAAAAGAACTAGGTTAGTAGCACAGACATGCAGAAATTGTATTTTTCTTTCAGAACAGTTTGGTATGATTTATACTGTTTTCAGTTAAAGAAATTGGAAATAAATACTCTTCCCTTATCAATATGCTTCGCAAGAGAAAAAAGAATAGGTAAAATAAAGGCGTAACTCTACATGAAATGTATACAAAATACATACACCCAAATACTAGTTTTTCAGCCAGTAACACAAATATTTGGTAACTGAAGATGGAGCATGCACACAAACTCTGCTGAAATGAATCTAGTTCCTTTTTTTTATCCTTTGTATTTTTTCCTCATTTGTATTTCCTAAGTATGTGGATTTTAAATTTTTTTTTTTAGTTTATTTTTTGGTCCCTTTCCTTAATTTCAGACCTTTTCCTTGCCATCTCACAGCTTCGGTTAAAAGTTGATGTCTTGGCTACAAAATTGAACAAGCTGCCAATCAGGAAAAACATAATAATCTGCTAAATAGTAAAGTTTTCATATGAAGTTGGTTAGAGACAAAGTGTACCAAGTGTCATTTTACATTCCTGCAGCAATAGCTCTCAAATAAACACTTTCCACCTCTGGATTTCCAAATTTGAAAAGGAGGTTAGCATTCCTCTCCAGAGAACAGCTATGACAGCTCAAGGACTTGGCTGCACTTCACAGGCAGAACTGCCTGGCCGAGGTCACGGCTGGGCCTCTGACAGTACCTGTGCATGGGACAGCAGGGCTACAGGAGGAATGCAAAACTTCACAAAATGGCAGATTTCTAGGTTTTGTTAAGTTGTTTTGAGAGCAGTGTGCTGGTTTTTAAAAAATAATGATAATAAAGTAACCACAACTATGATCTTCAGTTTCTAGACTGGATAGTTAACCTGTATTCTCACTGCTACATACATCTTTTGCAGGTATTATATGACATGAAACAGATTAAGCCCATCTTCTTAGCAAGTAAGATGAAACGTATTTCTGATTTTAACAGTACTGCTTAAGAGAAAATTATCTATTTCCTTTGCTTATCTTAACTGCTTGATTATATCACTGTTGTCATCAAAAAAGGCAACAGCTGAAAATATTAAGTATTATTTATTAAATGCTTCTAAAATGGTGAAAAGCTGTAAAATGCTAAATATATAATTCTGCTGAAAATGTTAAGTATTTCAAACATATTTCTTTAGTATTTTAGTTTACTGCTTGGCTGATCTCTCCTCACTGGAATACATCTGTTCTGTCAGGCACCCAGTAGCAAATAGTTTACTCACAGGGATTTGTGCTTTCTGCTTAGGCAAACCTGCCAACCAAAACTTAAGTGCCTGCTAAGACTGAACATATTGTTTTACTTGTTCTTTATCTTCCGTTTTAGATATCTGCATTAAGAACAGTGTTTACAGTTATATGCAGTATGATGCATTAAAGCTTTGTACAACTGTCAATTCTTGGAATAGGGGGATTTTTCTAATAAAATGATATATATAAAACTCCATAAACTTGTAATACACATTTACAAACAACTGGCAACCATCAAGATCACTATATCTAGAATTCATATTTCTGCTTTTCTTGTTGACACAGGTTAGCAAAGTTTTCACAAATACTTGAACTAAAGAAGCCTCAACTTTTCCAGTAGCTGTCTTCTTGAATTCACTAACATGCTTAATTCCTGTGCCCACTGTGCTAGACACTGTACAAACAACCGTAGCCATCTTATGTCTCACGTACAAAAATTAAACAGCTCTGCCACCAGAAACAAGCGGTCCTATGACCCGCTAGATGTTTTCAGCTGGCACAGGCAGGCACTAATTCTCTGGGCATGAATTTAGAAAGCTGTATCTGGAATACTACACCCAAACGTGGCCACTCATACTGAAGGATGCTATTTCAGTTCGAAAACCAATACCAAGAAGCAACTGAGACTCCCATGCCACCACAGCAGGTGGCCATGCAGAGGAGCTGGACACGGGCAACCCCAGCTCTACCAACAGCAGATTGCTGCCACCCTACAGGCCTGTGCTGTCTGAAACCACACACTGTTAGCACTGTGACAGTGGTACCAGCACACTCACCATCACCAATGTCTGCCTACTGGTACAACAAAATGGTAAACTAAAAGAGGTCCAGATCTGGCATGTTGCACTATCTTCGGAAAGAGTTAACATCCTCCAAGTATTGTTTTAGCTGAATGATGCACCACTGTAACTACCACGAACCTCGATGCCCTCTCCATAATTCAGGTGTTTGCAGAGGGTAAACAGGTTGACACGTACCACCTGATCAGTCACAACTGTTCATACTGACTTCAGGTCATCTTGCATGAGCACTCCTATGAGCAGTTACTGTAATTCAGCTGAGGCATAGTCACCTACTGCATCACAATCTGTAGTGTGCAGTGAATGTACATTCACAGACAAAATAACAATCTTATTTTGTAGTCTAGTCTACTACTGGGTAAGATAGTATTTACATACGCAGCTGAAGTCAATATTAAATCATCCCTCTTCAATTTATCACCAAAGCAACTCACAGTAAGCTACATGGGTTTTTTCGTATTTGAACATCAGCAAATTGCACAACCCCCCCATATTCCTCAATTCTACTGGCATACAAAGCTTTGACAGAATTTCAAGAAAGGCTTACAGTCTGGGTAAACAGAAACCTAAATATGAACGTTGGAGCTATAGCAAGACATGGGGAAAAAAAAAAAATAAAAATCAGCATTTCTGAATTCCTGTGGGCTCAAGACAAATGATAGCACACTCTAGAATTTTAAGTGAACAGTTCATGCTGCCCAAGTGCCACAGCTGAAGTGCTAAAGGAAAGAGACAGCATTAGGCATCAGAGACGTGGAGTGAAGTCTTCTATAACTCAAGACAGATGACCCACTGACTAAGCTAAACATCTTAAATAGCCCTATTAAATGCTGGATTGACTGGAAATAGAATTACTCTTTAGGGCCTAAAAGTTAGAGTAGGGGAACCTATAATGCTTGCTGAAGTCATCTGGTAAAACTACACCCTAGAAAATATGCAACACATAGCATACACATCAAAGGTTGTGCGTCCACCTTAATCACTAGTGAAACTACTTATAAGCACTGCTCTTACTGTATTTACACTCTCAGTACTGCCTGAAGACCAGAAGCAAGCAAGTAAGAAACTGTAAAAGACAGAAGTAAACACAACAGAAAGTTTTGTCTAACATGTAGGTACAGCCGAAAAAGCAAATCTGAACCACACTGTTGAAAAAACATGAGAAAATCCTGAAAATCTGCTAATACTACACAAGCCAACAGTTCTATTCCTCTTTTTTGATTCCCCCTGCCCCCCCCCACTTCTTTTTTCTACTAGAAAATTAGCAGAGATAAGAAAAATATGCTAATTTCCTAAGAATTCTAAAGTACGGGCATTGCAAAGTTCAGTCAAATAGTAAAGACAGAGGAAGAGACTATCAGTGAGCCTGTGTTAAAAACAGAGGAACAAACCTAACACGCTCCATTCTCAAGTTCTGAAATTAAGGGCACAAGATTCCATGACAGTTTAAAATGTAATAAAAGAAAACCCAAATCTTTATATGTAATTATTTGTAACACAGGATAGAAATTCTACAGGTACATTGAAGAATATTTGTAATACACTAAGTAAGAACTGGAACAGCCTAGAACAATCATAGCACGGACCAATATCCAACCAAGGAGATTCTTTTATCCTGTAACAGAGATGAGTGCTGCCTCAGAGTGTTTAGCGTCAGCGACCCCGAGGACTGGTTAGCATCTACCATGGCAAGAAGTTCATAGCCAGCTACTACTATGGAATTATTCATAATCTCTTTGAATTGTTCTGAATGGATAACTAATATCTGTGCCCAAATTATTCTTCCAACAGCTCTCTGATGATCAAGTAGGAGACCCTGATTTAAAATTATTCATTACTCAGCTAAACTGTGCCAAATACATTTTAGCCCTCCTCTTATTCTACGCTGAAGTTCTACAAACAACATGTATCTTTTCTTTCTTGCTTTTCAATTTAATGCAGCCCTTCAATGTTTTCGAATTGCAGTAAGCGCAGTATTAGTGTAAATAAATAAATAATTTATGTTACTGTGACTCCTTCCCTCTTCCTGCCCCAAAAGCACATACTGATTTCTAAAGGTAATTTTTATGGGTCTTATAATTTGCCATGAAAGTTTGGTGACATCTATATTGCAATATATGCCAGCAATTTCAAATACAGCCTTTGGAAACACTGAAATATCTGATACATCATGCCAACAGAATTAAACTAGTTTCTGTAAGGGTAATTACACCCGTATCAGCTCACTGTGAAAAGTCTTGTTCGGATGAGCTTGCCGCTGCATGCCGTGGAATGCCGCAAGCGCGGGGGCCGCCCACTGTTTGGAAGCGTCTCACATGTTACCACTCCTCAAGTGGAACAAAAGTTACAACTCAACACGACTGCATGCTGCCTTGCAAGCGGAACTACTCATTCTGTTTACACTCTTTAACAGCATTCTGCCATTTTATGGGGAAAAAACGTGTGCCCATGAAATGCAATCCATATTCATCTCACAGGAAGTTTACAGTGTTCAGTCACAGAGAGCAACAGTGTACTGATTCACTTTGGAATATTTCTACTACTACATAAAGTGCACATTGTATTTCAGCTGTGTTTCGGGAAAAGTGGAGAAAAACCTTCCTAATAGCTATGAAATACATTTGATTTTACAAACCTCAGAAGACTTCAGGTAGGCACGTTATTACTCAAACTGACTGTTCAGTACCTGAAGTGTTGAATTTTTTTACTTCCTGTACTGCCTGCCAAAAGGGCTTGCATTCTGATGAAGTCTAGTGTGCCAGTTCTGTACTTTTGTTGAAGTGGTTGTGACAAGCTGCTATTATGAGTGCAGTATTTTACAATTAAATTAACAGGTACGAGCCCTTTGGTTCCCACCACCACTCAGTTTTCACAAGTTACACACAACAGGTAACTCATCAAAAGAATCAGTCGACTGTGAGAGTCATACAGCCAACTCCCACCTGAGAGGTTAGGCAATGTGTTTTATAAAGTGAGCCTGACTACTGACCCTTGGTACATACTGATATCTATCTGCACCAGCATATACTCCAACCCATGTGGCAGCCCAGAGGTGGACCCGTAACACTAGAGATGCGAAGTTAGCTGCACTGCTGCATCTGGATGTAGGAGGCCCAACAGTCCAGTGGCTTCTTCACAGAAATCTGTGAATGTTATAGCATGAAATGCAACTAAGAAGATAGAACTGCAACCTCACATGGTTTTTCACAGTCTATCATCTCCGATCTTGTATAACACCGCTAAAAAATATTTAACACTTACACGTAGCACTAATCACGTACCATGGCAGGCTCTTAAGAGGTTTGAAAGTGTACAGGATGTCATGAAATATCTTAGAAGTGCTGAGTGTAATACCAATTTACAAAAATAATTATGAGATAATTTTAACAGGTAAGTAACCTACAGGTACACAAAAATAAAGCTGTAAGGGAATGCAGGGCTGCAGGTGATCTAGTGCTTCCTTCTCCACCCCCTACACTATGATTACTTAGGATCTGTAGATCTGTGCTTGTTAACTTTCACACTCCTCCTAAGGGAGCAAACCAGCCAACTACTCTCCTGTGTGTTGCCTGCATTTACCATATAGTTGTAATACAGGTGAGCAACAGCCCAACAAACCTGAACTACACGTACCTTCTGTGCAACACACACTTTTTAAGGACTAGCAGCAACAGAATGAACCATGCTTCTGAAATGAGAGTCCTCCTCAGGTGTGCCTAAGTAGGTGACAGTCTGATCACCAGTGCCTGCCTATGGATGGATTCTTCCGTGTGTACATCTGCAGGGCCTGCACTCTGCACTATGCTAGTGTTTGTAGTGTCTGGGCTAACGACCATGAAGATAGGCTGAGAAGCTACATGTGCCAGCTGAAGAAGTTTAAGCTGGTGTAAGGTACTGATGTCACATTCCTCCTTGCCTCATGAACTGCATGACTTCCCTTGGGCTGGCACTTGTACAACTGGGTGATGAGCTGGCTCAGAGGAGTCACTTGACTGACACAGAGAACAGCTTGAAGCCCAAGCTGCAATCACCAAGATAGGCAAATGCTGCCACAAAAGCACCTGTGACTCCGTGCCAGCATTTGCTTTGCCAAGCAGTACCTCCTCCAAGCCAATGCCAGCTTGCAGAAATCCAGTTTACAAGCGGGTAAATCAGAGGCACTACTATGACCACTGAGGTCAACCAAACCTCCAGCTAGACTTCTGAAATTAAATGCTCCCAAACATTTTAACCACATTGAAGGAGACTAAAGCACACTATCTTTGAAACAAAGCATTGTCAACTTCCTCAGAGACAGAAGACTTCAACAAAGGATACAACCCAAAAGGTGTACTCATCTCAAGCTGAATGAAAGGTGGTTGGAGACGTAAAATAACTGAAGCTTTTAATTTATTCTTCCATAGGAATTTAACTTTTTTAGCTTTCAAAATGGAATCTGCACAACACGTGGAGAAATATGTGGATCTAGAGGGAAGACAGGCAAGTCTTAAAGGGTATACAATGGTCATCTTGTCCAGGAAGGTTTCTAAATATTTCGAAGTTTCTTAAACACAAGTTCTCATGCTAGTCAAATGGTAACTCAGGTCAGGTAGTTCGAAGTATAAAAACAATGGTGTTAGCTGGTACGCTGCATTTTTTAAATTTATTTTTAAATGATCACCTCCCGTTTCTTAAGGTTTTATAGGTAAAAAAATCCATTTAATTTGCAGAAATAGTTATTATGGCCACAGGAGGAAACATTTCAGAATGATACCCAAGTTTACTGCTTAAAGACTATAAACAAACAGTATTTAAGGCAAGATGTAAAAATGTTCAGAGCATTCCATTCATAATGTTCAGTACATGAGCTCTATGTACACGCCAACGTTAAGTTTGCTGTAACCCGAAATGCAGGTATAAATGTTTCATAAGAGAACACATTGTTATCAAGGCTCTCAGATTCAAGAGCTACCAATCATTTGATATGCTTGACATGAATGAGTGCCCAAACACATTCAGAGGTAGAAAGTTTGCTAAGGAATTAAAAAAAAAAAAACAAAACAAAACTCAAAACACTAGTTACAGCTGAAAGATTAGCAAAATGCTTTGCTATAGTTATTGTCATCGTATGTGAACTATATTAGGTATGTTTCATGCTATTTAAATATGCTAACAGTACACTTACAGCAAGATGTTCCCTGAAAATAAATGTAATAACAAAAAGTATTTCAGAAAAGCTGAACGAAACTAGATAGTTAATTCAGGGGGGAGAAATAATTAGATTACTGTATTTAACTAGCACTGTCACTTTAATACAATTATGTATAAATCTACTGTATTTTTCTTTGGCTGAATCTTAAAAGTAAAATTTAACATATTTAAGTAGAAATTAAAGCTTTACATACACTCTACTGAAAATGGAACCGATTATTAAAGAGGCCTCTTTACAATGTCCCATAAACTCTTTACAGCAAATCTGCATTTTTTTATATACTTAAGATATTAATGGAAGGTGAACAGCTGTCACTGAAAATATATGTATGTAGGATGTAAGCACCACTAAAAAGCCCTCTAATTTATGGGACATATGAAAGTGAAGTCATCAGGACTTGTACCTTGTGCTGGCGATACTTGGTGATTCTGCTCCAAGCCTACATCTTTCTAGCTGATTAGCCACAATTTGCCTTTCCACTTCCAGTTCTCTGGTAAGTCTTTGAAATTGGAGCTCCTGAAATTTCAAAATAAAAAGAAAAGCATTCTTGATGTTAAAAAATGGGTGTGGATGAATTCTGAAACAATCACTGTTTCATCACAATCATGTTTCTTGTTTTGATTCTTCCTTAGTGGAATAAACTATCAGAATATTAAAGTGGGAATTTAATGGTTCTTTAAATCAGTCATTCATGCAAATATTGATTTATGACCTGTTAGAAAAGGAAAAAAATGTTTAAGCATTTGTGGATTTTATTCCTCTTGCAATTAGAATTTTTGTGCCTCCTTACATTGTCACAATCTAACAAAATCAGTGCCTATAAAAGTCTTCAGTTTCACCTATAAAAGAGATATACTGGAAAATACTGTATCCTGACCTTTCCAATTGCAAAACTTCAAATCCTAAACTATGCTACATTTTGACTTCTGTATTCAAAAACTTAAAATTTACTATTTCAAACTGGCTGAGGGTAGAGATGTGCTATTTCACCTTTTCTGAATGTAAATCATGTCATTGTATTACACAGTAGTTGTATTGCTGTATTACAGAAGTCACCTTCACTCAGAGACAATAGTTAATGCAAACTATTCTTTCCCACCTTATATTACATGGAATGAGGCTAAATACTATACCTCCATAAATGGTCCCTGAAAGAGCTTTGTACTTCCTCCAGTTTGTAACCTTTTCTGTAAAGAGAAGCGTGGTTCAGCATCACACCCTACAGCTTTCAGTGTCTGCAAGTGCCTCACAGCTCCAGTCCTGGAGGGCTTTACGCATGGCACAGGAGAGGGGTCAGAGTATCAGTGTAGTAAAAACCTACTCTAAACCCATGATTTACCTTGCAGAAGTAATGATAAAGTTTCTTCTAGTGACAACACAATGAAATTACCTCCAAAGTCCCCCAAACAGAAGGCTAATCGCACTGATTTCATTAGGAAGCCAGTAGAGGGCTAAGTCAAACAGCAGCTGCCATAAAAAAGAAAGCTACTTCTGAAAGTCCGATTCAAGCTTCATACAACAAACTGGCCCATTAAAGACACACCACCCAAGCTACTGCCCCTCCCAGACAGTATCAGGAACCGTAGACACTTTCAAACATTTCTCAGAGCTCCTAACCAAACTGAATAAACACACCCTAATATTCCAAATATTGGTCAGCAAAACTGTTTGCCTCCAGGACATAGAACTCACCCACTACTGCCGTAGAACACAAGCATTCACAGACTGTATTTTTCAGCTATTGCTCTACTAAGAGCAGTTCAACAGAACTGTAGTAGTTCTGTTAAAAATAAATATGCACACCACAGGAGCAGCAGGAGGGAGATGCAGTCCCCAGCTTCTTCCTAGCCACCGCTTCCATTAGGTTGGCATTTACCATCAAGCTTCAGCATCAGAAAAGCTTAGCACAGCCAATGCTCAGACATGACAGGGCATCTTAGGACACCCACCTTAAACTTGGATTTTATTAAAACCTGCTAAATCCTTTTAATCCTGAGACCTGGTATGAAAAGCCTCATGAACATGACAAGCTGCGAACCATGGCAAATCTTATTGAGCTGTATATGGACTAGAAAGTATGGAAAATATCAGGTTTGTACGACACTACTGCATCCAGCAGCAGAGACACAGTCATCACAGTTCAATATCAGGTCTTAGCATGATTCAGCTTCCTGTTATACCAAAGAGGTACACAGGCACCCAGTCAATTCATCTGGACAGCCTAGCTTTTGCAGAGAAAATACTAAAAGATGTAGTAAGCAAGAAAAAAAAAAAAAAAGAGAAGAATAAGAAATTTAAAGACAAGAATTTATTATCCAATTCTAAGTCTGAATATACATCATACATCCATGTAGAAGCTGATTTACCAGCCGGTCATTAACATGCTAGTGGATAATGGTGATTTTCGAAACAACATTACAACATTCAGACATGGAAGCTCTGTAAGTTTTGAAGGAAATGTCAGCAAGACTTTTTCCCAAGGCAATGATGCTGTATATAGCATGTAACAAATATAAATCTGTAAAATAAACAGTATTGCACTGGTTGTTTGCAGAAAAAAAGCTTACCCTATGCTTAAAGCTGTTTCCTGTTCCTTGCTTTTACATCAATATTTAAATAGCAATGTCATTGATACAAACTAAGAATGTGAACACAAGACTCAAACAGGGGAAGTTTAGATTAGATACAAGGAAGAAGTTCCTCACAGTGAGGGTGGTGAGGCACTGGAATAGGTTGCCCAAGGAAGTTGTGAATGCTCCAACCCTGGTGGTGTTCAAGGCCAGGTTGGACAGAGCCTTGGGCGACATAGTTTAGTGTGTGGTGTCCCTGCTCATGGCAGGGGGGTTGGAACTAGATGATCTTAAGGTCCTTTCCAACCCTAACTATTCTATGATTCTATGATTCTAAGTTGCCTATTTTTATTTACTGATCTTTTAATTAGATAAATAAAATAAAACATATCTTAGGCATTATTTGCTTTCATTCAACCTATCTATTACAGGCAGAGGCATTAATGAAAATATCATAATCTAGAAAACACACTCTTGATACAGACTATGAATATGCATTCTCCTGAGCTCTCTCCTCCCTTTGCTTCTTCCTCCTGCACTCTAACACAGCCTTTAGACCAGCTCACATGTATTTCTGCAGGAAGGCATCTGATAAGGCAAATGTTATCACTAGGCAACTTCTGCTGTTTTGCATTCCAGAAGAAAAAAATTACAGTAAATTACCAAATCCTAAAAAAGGTTGAAAATGTCTAGAAACCCCATTTACATAATGTGAATCAATTAAAAAGGAGCATATAACAAAGGAAACAGGACAAACAGGGAAAACAAAATCCAGGCTTGTCAACCGTCAACCAGGCTTGCATCTACACAGTCACATCTTTTGAACTGATTTGTCACACACTTCTGTCCTAACGGTGTTTAAAAGATGAACTGGGTAATTGAGATCCTCAGAAAAATCAATAGATCTACATTTTACAAATGTAAAACGATTACAGCTTTAACAGACAAAAAAGCCCCACTGAAATTAAAAGAATGACCAATGCAATGTTACAAAACTGTAACAACTATAGGAAACACTTTTATTTTTTTTTCAGCACAGAAAAGTGATCAAGATAAAACACAGAAAGTGAAAGATATGCTGTATTCTTCTCATTCCACAGTGTACTTTCTTTATACAGTGTTAATGAGTGTAAAATTTCCCTTCCACACTCCTCAGTATATTCAAAATTCTTCATCTGGAAACTAAAGGTCCACCCAATTCCAATAATCACCTCAGATTTTTGAGGATTTAAGGCAATTAAAAAAAAAAAAAAAAAAAAAAGAGTAGAGAGATTGCAAATCATAGGATGGTTCAGGTTGGAAAGGACTTAAAAATCATCCAGTTTTAACCCCCTTCCATGGGCAGGGACACCTTCCACTAGAGCAGGTTGCTCCAAGCTCTGTCCAACCTGGCCTTGAACACTTGCAGGGATGGGGCTGCCACAACTTTTTGGGGCAACCAGTTCCATCTTTATAAAAAACCTTCTTCCTTATGTCCAACCTAAATCTGCCCTCTTTGAGTTTAAAACCGTTGCCTTTTGTCCTGTCACTTCAGGCCCTGGTAAAAAGTCTTACACTTTCTTATAAAGAAAAATAGAAGAAAAAAATCAACCTTAAAAAACTAAATTAACTTCAGTTAATTGAAAGCATCATGGTAGGAAAAAGGAAGAACTCTTTTTCTGCTGATAATTCGTTTTCTAACTTGATATATAATCTCTTAAACATGTAAGTGTAAGCCCCATCTAGAAAATTATAAAGTTTGATTTTGACCAGCAGGATGATGCAAAGAGATTTTTATTTATTATTGGACTGTTATGTGGCCTGCCCAGAGTTCTCACACAATTTTTCTTTTAAAACCAACTACACTGTAATATGAAAGTGGTACAGGCAGTTGTACATCCAAAGTAACAAATTTCCCATTTAAGTAAAAAACCCTATTTTTCCCCCACACTGCAAAATTCCAAAGCCAGTTAAAACAGAAGAACAGTACTCCTGGTTTTCTCGGGGGTAAAAGAGGTGATTGCCACAAATGGATAGTGTAGCAATAAATCTTACTTCATCTGTTTATGTTATGTTCAAAAAGCAAAACTCACTGGTATTCTAACAGAAAAACTGTGCAAAGTAGAAACAAGATGAAAAAACCACCAAGATGAGTTTGGCCACTTCTCAGGTACCTGTACTGCTGATTTTGGACCAACACCTTCAGCTGTCTATTTACAGCATTCTTCATAACTTTATATTCTGGTGCTGAGAAAAAAAAAATAAAAGAATCATAGTGCACTGAACTGCAAAGGTATAAAAGGCATGCAACCGATTTGCCATTTTTAAATCATTCTGACACTTAGGAAAATCTAATGCGTTTCTGCACGTGCAAGCAATGTAGCAAAAGAAATTCTACTCTATTTTCTTGTCTGAGCAGTGTTTTTACGGGTGCAGCCTGTGGTTCCAGTGAAGTAGCAAAGTTTACTTGCTTTTTGAAACAATGAGTGCTGATTTTTGTATGTCTCCTAAATTTGGTATCTGCAACTGTAGTTGGTATGTCTTAAATACCTGTGCAAATACGCAAGAGGGATAACTTTAGAAGTACCATCTTCTTTACAGCTGGCATCCTCATATTCTAAGCCTTTTTTTTTTATTTTAGCCTAAATCATCTGGTTTTTATAGAAAACTGAGTCCTAATCACCTTCATAGTTTACGCTTCATTAAAATGACATTTTACATGACTCCAAACAAATACCTACCACCACTATGTTCATCTATCAGACAGTACACTATTTATTGCAGGAATCTATCTGGATTTGTTTATCCAGCCAGCTCCTCTGAAAGCAGTGGCAGGGCATGCTCCTCAAACAGGATGCTCTCACACAATGCTGGCTGCTAGTAACAGAGAAGCTGCTGCCCTAGGCAAAAAATCACAATTAGCTGATTTTTATAGTACTGGCTTGTGACTAAATGACATGACAGGAGTCAAATAAAACAATTAATAAGCTTATTTTCATTTGCAGAAGGAACATCTCTATGGCAAGAACATACTAAAATTATAGAGGTAGATTACAGAATCTGCTGCTGTACTGCATCAAAAGGACCAACCAAATCTTCTGAAACATACACACTACAATGCCTCAGCCAGAGCTACTTTTATCCAAAATTATCCAACATACATCAAGGGGGTAAAAAGACCTGTAATACTATTAATCTGTTCAGCAGTAACTACTTAATCACCTTATAAAACTACAGGTTTTGTATTCATAACCTAAATTCCACTGCAAAACCACAGAACATATTTCTAAACACAAACCTATATAAAAATGCCTGCTTTAAAAACAATTACATTTAAGGAACAGGAAGCATACATATGGTTCTAGAAAGAAGAAAGCAACTTGCTTTGGAAAGGCAATTCTACAGACTGCAGGCAGACAAGCTTCCATGAGTGAAAACCAAAACACATGAAATTTTAGAGCTGTGTAACTGAAGTTTCTGGAAGAGGGTCAAACCCCATATGGGGTGTCAGCGTGGTAGGGTATACCCCAGGTGACCAACAACAGCTCTTACTTGGCAAGCTCTACATGCCAAGTGGCAATTTGTCTAAAACAATGTTGAGATCGCATTCAAGAAGATACTTCAAGGTCTTCACTGCTGCAAGTTACAGATGAGACAAGTTACACCAACCCTGAAAACAAAATACTCTTTTCATTTGAAAGCCAAGTACCTCTAACAGGCTTGTGGCTTCCTGGCAAGTGCAAACAACTGCCATCACAGTATGTTGGGCTGTTAACAGCAAATCTTTGAAAACAGGTAAGCAATGGGAACCTAACTTGTATGACACTACATAAAGACTGTCATTCTCCTGTTGCAGGCTTTGGGTCGCAAAAGAAGGTTGAGAGGCAATTCTGTGCCTTTAACCTTCATCCCATTACAGAGATCCAACATTTCCATTTCTATTAAGGAGAAACTTTTCTCCCTCAGTAACACGGATGATGATGAGGAGACTACATTCAAAATGCTGAAAAATAAAAATTACTTTCTTCCCATCCTGTTGTGATCTGAAAACCTCTGGCAAAACAGGTGACTTAAAACTTTAAAGAGTGGTCCAGATGACTAACTGAAGGTTTTCTGGTGACAACTACACAAGAATCAGCAGCAATGGCACAAGCAGTGAAGACAACTCACACTCTTTTTGAATGGTACATGCCTAGCTAGTCAGATTAGGATCAGACAGTGGGGACTTCTGTGAGGGATGATGCTATTGATGGAGAGATGCACCTCTTGCAGTTTCTTGGCTTCCACCAGTTCTCAGTGGTTGCTGTGGTAGAACACAGAGCTAGGATTTGATGCTGCTTCAAGTTGTAGTAACATTGGAATATGATAAGTTGCTTCAATTGCCAAATATCACTGTCTTTGTGAACTACTAAGAAGGTAACTGTAAGCTGAACTATGAAATGTTTTCCTAATCATAACAATATTGCCTGTTGAATAGTCCAGTTCAGCCTCTTCCAATGGTCTTAGCTGATGATCTAAGAAAGCACAGCCTACATTTGAAAGGAATACTTTTACTTTGCATTTACCATTTCTCATTCAACTGCAACATGCAGTGCAGAGCCATACAATCCCCATCACCTATGAACGCTGAAACAGTGCTAAAGAAAAGGCAATTATATTCTGGACATTTTTATTATACAAATGTGCAACAGCAAAAAGAACAAATTAAATTCATTTATACCTTCTTTACATTAACGTCCTGCACTGACCTATGCAGAGTTCTACTTGTTTCCGCGTGCTCTAATTCGGAGCTAGATCAAGCAACTGACTACTGAAAACCACGCTGAGTAACTTTATTTTTCCAGCATGAATATCGCACTGTAGTGACCCAATATCTAATTCTCTACCAGAAACTGAGAAAAAAAAACAACTGTACTTTTAACTAACCATGATAGATCAACCTTAACATTTTCTGTAAAAATAAAGTTTACTCACGCACACAACTGCATTTGCATGCTTTTAGTGTCTCAGTATCTTCCAAAATAGAAGACAAAAGATAAAAAATTGGACAGGGTAAAGAGAATCACAGATTACAGGATGTGGAATGACACAGCTACAATTATTGGCTGATCACACTTACTCCGTATTCAACAGCAGTAGACCATTAAAGCCCTTAATACTTTTATGCCTGCATTGTTCACTAGTCTGGTAAAGCAGTTTAGTGCTGTTCTAGCTGATGAGGGATCAGAATTTAAGCAATTCATAGAAAGCTTACTCTTTGTTAATGGTAGAAAGAAGGAAAGCCACTTGAGGTATTTGCTGACCATACCTGGGCAGCATCCTCCTCGGGAACTGTTTGTTACAATGCAAGGTTTTATAAATTGGTGCTGAAGCTAAGTGCACTGTAATGCCAGCTGGTGATTTGAGCTCAGTTGCTATGTAGTAGATAGGCTGGTAATATAAGCATAAAAGTCTTACAAAAGGTATAAATACTGCACCATATTTCAAGGGTACTCACACTTCTAGAGAGACTCTTTTTCAAGAGAAGTTTCTCCTCAGAAGCCTAACAGTACATGCTAGCAAGAAGAAATCAATTTCTAGACCCTCATATGAGTAAAGGAGTACACAGAATTTCAATTAAGGAAATGAGTTAGTGGTTTCATCTGAGACAGGAGTGGCATAGATTTTGCCCTAGAATAAGAGCCTTGGGAAGTGGACTTCTCAGACTTGATTCACCAAAACTGGTAATTCTCGTAAACAGCAGAAACAGTAAACTTCAAAGTTCTGGGATTAAATAGGAAAGAACAACCTGTGCAACTGAACACAATATAAAGAGACTTAGAAAAAAACTGCCACAAAACAGTTCCTCCAGTCATTCGGAAAATGTTGACAAGGATTTTTGTTTCAAAGCTTGAAAGTCTATTTAATAAAGAGTACAGCCTTCATTTCAGAACTGATACGCATTTATCCACCTAACTGATCACTAGATGCATTCAAATCAGCATTTCAGAGTGAGACTGTTTCATGTTTGTGCCTAATTACTGAAAGTGCATTTAATAAGTCTTTTCTCAGGTATCTTGTTGAAACCATGTGCCCACACAGTTGGATTACAGAGTACTTGATATAAAGCACTAATAACTTGAATTGGCAAAGAAATCTCCCAAACTTAGTATTAAAATACTGTCATTCTAGTAGAGGTGTTTTTAAAGCAACGTTTAACGTCATTTATGTTTAAATAACAATTCTTAATAATGCTTAATAATTCAATAATAATTTCCTCCATTTCCATCTGAAAAAAAACCCACGTTTTGCATTCCCCCTCCCCCTATCCTTTAACCCTCACCTCTTGCCCCACAAACCCTATAAAAAACATCAACTATGTGAAGAATTTGGTACTTAAACCACAAAGAAGGGGAAAAAGAGCACACTTTCTGAGTATATGCTATGGTTCAATACATTCATATAATAGGAAGAGATTTTGCTGAAGTGTTGAACAGAAGTGAATACTGCCAGGAGAACACTTAGGAAAACCCAAGAAATTTACGACTATTCACTTGAAAGCATATCCAGTCACTCCTACTCTATTATCACCTATTTACAAAAGAAAAGGTGAAAAGTGATCCATCTTTAGGTGTTAAGAACAACTGTCCAGAGAACAAAGAAACTTAAAAAAACAAACCCAAAACCCTGCCACTGGTGCAAGTGTTTCTCTCTTAGCAAAGAAATTAAACCCAGTATATTCACGTTACTTTTGAGAACTGGATCAAAGGGCAGCTTTTCCTGTGAGACCTTTTCTCTCAGCCCAATCACTGAAAAGGAAAACTAACATGCTAAGCAGGAAATTCACAGTTCCAAATGATCCCATTTAATCTTGCCAGTTCAGCAGCAATCCACTCCCAGTTCAGTAGTTTATGGCTCGCACATGGTAAAGTAAGAACAATTCCAGCAACCTATCTGGAGTTCCTGGCAACTAGCTGTCCCTACATTCCAACCCCCCAAAAAGTTACCGCCATGATGATGTCCCTAGAATTTTTAACAACATGTTATTTTAGTATGAAAATGCTTGATAAAGTATTAATATGGTTAAGAAATCAACAAAACTTTTATGTCAATATTCCCCTAGGATTCAGAAATATAGATACATATATTGTAATACTTCAGTTTTACTTACAACTTGTTTCAGCATTTCCTAAGATACTTCTATCCATTACAGCATGCAAACTTTGATACATTTTAGAAGTGAGATACATACTTTGGACAACACCCCTCCACCCCTCCCCAAACAATCTATCTCCAAAACAAACCCAAGGAAAACAATCCCCTCCCGAACCCTCAAAAAAAACCAACCCCAAAACTACAACCTACTAAAAAGAAAAAAGACCAAAATATGTTTCTACTTTCTTACAGTTAGCCTTAGGATTTCCCTGCATTCAAAAAGGAATTCCTCTACTAGAGATACAACTTATACCAGTAAGAGTCAGTCCGCCTCTTGATTTTAATCCAAAAGTATATCCAGTAGCATATTTGCAGAGTAACTCAACCTGGTTAAAGAACTATCTATCTCCTCTACCTCAATGAAAGCCAGTGGTGGTTGTGGTGGTAGTGTCATTATTTATGCTAATTAGGGATGTGTTTTCACATTAAAACAAAACTTGAGCTTTTAGAAAAGCTCAAAACTGTAGTAATCCAAATGTCTTCACAGATTACACTTGTTCTGCACATATTATTTCATAACACTAAAAGTAAACTGAAATGTTTCTTTCCTAAAATACAATTAAGGGGAATTCACACAGCTCTGACAATTTTGTCTCTATGAGAGAATGCTCAGACTTCAGGGGACATCCTCTAGTTTGGTAAAAAAATGGCGCTTTAAACTGATTTGTGGTCCTAGGAAAAAGAAATAAATGTACAGTTTATTTAAAGTGGCTTGTAGGGTTCATTGACTAATTGCTGCAACTTTTTATATAATCATATCTATGTCACTACTGTTGAAAGCTTAACAAAGTCATTCAATAAATTTATGTAATTCAGAGCTACTGTAGTAATTTTTTAAAGTCTTTATTAAGACAAAATCTTGCACAATTTGACTGGTAATAATAAAGACTCTTCTGAATTGTGTTTCCACTGTAATAAGTGTTTCTGAAGTAACTAAGTTAAGGTGTGGCAACTCTATTTTACAAATAGAGAGAGATTCCTGTACAAAAGGAAGCTAGGCCATAGCAAACAGCATAGTAGTTTCTGTTCAAGCTTAATAAAGTAAATAACTGCACTGGAAAATATTCTGTTCTGGGCTTCCTGCCGTACAGGAAGGGTGTTGAACATGTCAGTGTCCCTAATAATTATCAACAGAAAAAAATACCAGAAAGCAATAGTTCAGCTCTTAATTCTTTCACATTATCACTTTCAAGAGTGAAGTACAATTTACATCTTTTTCCTCTTTGTATTCATTCTAATGGGTCTGTACATTAAAGTTAGGCTACGGTCCTGAAGTTTGTGTTTCACTATTAAACACAACTTTCATTTTATCTTTTCCTTTCATCAGACGTGGGTTACTTAATGGTCCACATATTTAATAGTCTTTTTATGAATGGAAAGGGGAAGAGGTTTTAGCCTCCTTTTTAAAATGAGGAAATATTCCATTATCATTTTTTCTCTAAGATAAAAAATTAAAAACATTTCTTGGGTAGGAAAGGGAATGCTAGCAAACGCCTTTTTACTGCATACTTCTGTATCAACCTGTTATAAACAATACTGTTGTAATTGTACGTTCAGTTTAAGCAATCACTATCACATCAAAGCTGCACAAAAGCAATTCCAGACAGTAATCACAGCAGTAGGGTTACTGGCTGGTGATCACCAGCAATTACAGCACTGTTATTAATTGCAGTACTGCTCATCAACTAAGCTAACATTACAAACACGTGCTTTGTAAACTGCAAAATAAAACAGACCAACTTAAAGCACATTTGTGGTTATTTTAAGAAAATGAGTTCTAATTGACATTTGTGATAAGCTAAGATGGCACAAGGCAAACTACTGTCTCAGAGAATGAGAACTGACTTAATAACACTGTAACTCATCTGAGTACTCATATCTCAAAAGCCTCTAGCATTATTAATATCCTTTGTCTGGGAAGGATTCAATATTAGTTTTAATATCACTAAGAAATTATTAAGGTTGATATTATCATCTTGAAATACTTTTGAAATTATTCATTTAGGCATAAAAATAATGGTCCAAATTTCATCATCCTGCAGAAAATTTTCATTTAAGAATTAAGATTCTGTGGGTATGAAATCTGTTGATACCAAGATAATATAATCTAGTTCTCACCTTCAAAAAAACCAATGTAATATGGGGCAACATATGATTACTAATACATCAAGTTTGCATTCGTAGTTAATATCTTGAATCAAGTACTGATTTATCTTAAAAGAAGTTCTGAAACCAAGCCAGCAGATTTATTCTGAAATTCATGTTACATTTACATATTAAGTCAAGATGATCAGTATTTCTAGTTCTGACAATGAAAGCCAAACTGCCACTTCTCTGTGTTCTTTAAAAACAAAACCACAAAAACAAACCCACCATCTTCAGTTAGAATATTTCGTTGTAAAGCTACAATTTTTTTCACCTTGAATGATCCTTACGAATTAAGGCTGAGATTGATTTCAAACAGTTTTATTTTCCTTATAGACACTAACATACACGTCTGTGAATGTGCTGCAGATTTAAAATACCTTGGTATTGATAACTGAAACCAAACTCAAAGTTTAAACCCCATTCTTTAACAAAATAAAATGAACCATACCAAATCTTTATGCACAGATTTCTATAATACTGTACACAACTTTACAGAAGGCACAGAACAGACTGGTTCTGAATGTTGTGTCAATTCTACACTAGCTTTTCTTTTTTCAACAATAAACCTGCATTTCAAGTCTGATTTACAACAACAGTGCATACATTCCAACAGAATACCATAATGATGCACTGTTCAGTGCAATTAAAATGAACCTTTTATATTCAGATTCTAACATTCTGCTATACAAAATATACTATACTAATGCTACTATAGAAACAATTATGTTTAGAAACAATGACTTTTTTCCCCAGCAATGCAATAAGAGACAATGGTTAACTCACAATCCATACTGAATTTCTGAAAATAAGCAATGTACCTGTTCCTTTACAGAAGCCAAAATGGTAGTGGCAGTGGTCTCTGGTTCCATGCCTGGGCCTGTGGAAGCTTCCTGTGTTGTTTGTGGCAGCCCCTCCTCCACCATTGGGGTCTGCTCAGGGGCTGGCATTTTGCCTGTAATAACAATATTTTAAAACAGTTTACATTTTTAGCCAGTGATGTTTAAAATTCAAGTTTTAGGATTATAAATTCTCTTATCTTTTTTCTAAAACCTTTCCAAACTTAACCAAATTAGCAGAGACCTTCATATTATTAATATCATGTATGTTGCTTCACCTTCATAAGTTGAAATCAGAATTGCATACAGAACATGACTGCAGCAAGTAGGCTGCACAATGTTAAAGATTATTCTTAAAACACTATTTTGTGATAGTTACTAGAAGTAGCAAAACCCAAGATATGTGAAAAATGCTACTGTTAAAAATTAAGTACACCCAGGATCAGTAAAAGATTACCACATGTGCAGTTTTTAGCATGGAAGAATGACATGTAACAGCAGAATGCTTTGCTATTAGGAACAAATCATGGAAGAGACTGATTACGGTAATAAAAAGTTAATGGGAATAATACTTCTAGTGTTCTTTTTGCAGATGAGGAAATTAAAACACAGTTAAACTAACTGCCCTGGGCTACGGATAGCATGGAAAGGACTGATAGGATTAGCATTCAAGTATCCCGAGTTTCATTATTGCAGAGGCAGCAAGTTAACAATTGCAGTACATGTAAAAAAACCAAATTTTTTAACTACAGAAGTCTCTATTAACTAATATTACAGAGATAGTTAGGAAATGTGTCTGATACTTTGAAAATAGCAAGTAGGTGGTATTCAAGTAGCTTCCGTACATATAACATGGTTTAACTGCCTTCAGAAAAAAGAAAATAAAGCTCATGAGGTCTGATGTTACAAGTAGTCAGTATTTCATTTTAAACTTTCAGAACAAACTCATTCAGTATTCCTAGAGGAGACAAATATGAACAGCAGCTTCCTTCTTTCACAAGGAGCAGCTTATACTGCAGGTAGGCTCCAAGGCCAGGAAATGACCCGTAAGACTTCTCAGTCCTGACCTGTTTTATCCGCAACCATCCCTTCTCCACCACCTGCCTTCTAAATGCTGAAACAGCATAAAACTGGGCACACACTACCTAAAAAGACACAAGACCCCTTACAAGATCAGTGGCTATGCTGCAAAGCTGCACATTCTGATTTGGTTGGAAGCATAGCTGAGCTGACCCCCAAGGGATCTCTTATGGAATCACCCTACGGGATTGTTCACCCTCTTGGGACATTTTCTGTATTTGTGCCTATACACAGAGTGCGAGGACAGGCAAAGCACCATGTGGTCAGAGGACTTCTATGCCACTGCAGGCAGCCTTGGGCACAAAAGATGAGTGGAAACCAGAAAAGAGATGATATAAGAGAAAGTACTTTTGCTCTGCTTTGTGCATAGTGGCATGTGCACTGTCAAGAGAGGTGACTTGAGTTCAGGCTTACGAGCCGCTTCAAGTACATTAGCAGGTGAACGTGATGAACCACTCTAGTCTAGACTGCTACAAGAGCTGGTAATACTGAAAATGTGCAGTTTCACATCAGCCACTGAGGAAATCAAGCAAGCAGCTTCAGAGAAATTAAAGTGAGATGAATGGTCATGGGGGTATAGTGGTGCAGGAGCCTGGTCACCCATCAGCTTCTACCACTGCAAATGGAAAAAGAAAAGCTGCTTCCAAAAGCATATCAGAGCAAGAGCCTAACTCAGGCTCGGTTGTTTTCTGGAAAAGGGTCTTGCCTCCCATCCGCGACTGCACAAGTTACACAGGGAAACTGTACAGTGATCTGAAAGAGTCTGCATAAACAGCCCATTCTTGCATTCATCTGGAACAAGGGAAAAAAAAAGATTGTACAAATACTGTGCTGCCAGGTTTCTCCTGCCAGGATTGCAGAGGGAAATACGAGCATGCTACTGTAGCGATGCAAAGAGCAACTCCTTTTCCTTGTTTCCTCACCCTACCTTTCAACAAGATCACAAACATGGCAATTTAAAGACTATGCCTTCCACTAATCCAGAACAAAGTTAAATCCAGAGTACATGTTCCTTGCTCTGCTGCCACAACCCCAGCAAAACCTTTTCTACCCCATCCCCTCACCCACACCCCGCTCTGAGGGAGAGGAGGCCCTGACACCCGGCCCCAGCACTCTCCCTCCCCACAGCCCCACCTGCATCGTGGCCTGCGCCTGCCTTGCCAGTCCTGGCTGGCTGCGAACAAACTCTTTGCTGAGATTCAGATTCGGTGACAGAACTGGGGAGGGAAGGGATGGGAGCACAGGCAGGCAAGGCGCTGTGCTCCAGGCAGCGTGGGGTGGCCACACATGAGGGGCCGGGGTGGCAGGACTGGCAGCACAGCAAGTCTGCCAGGTACCAGAGTCCCTACCACGTGGCAAGAAGGTTTGTTAGCAAGGACAACAGTGCACACACACACCCCCCCTCAAAAGAGAGAAGGAGAAAGGAGGGAGAGAAGGAGAAAAAGGGGTGAAAAAAAGGTAACAGTTTACTCCACTGTTGCTTTATCACTCAGACGATCTCAATGTGTGCCAAAGCACCCATGGCTGCACATGTCTGAAGGAGACTAAGGTGGGTCTTGTGCAACCGGAACAGAACTTACTCTCAGAATAGATATAAACTGATCCTACATGCTACTTGGCTGCTGAATTACCACCAAATGAATAACTAGACATATCTGGCTATTTTTGGAACAACATTTTTGTTCATGTTAAGCTTGCTAATGCAAAGGCAGCCACACGGAGATTTCTGTACACCAGCCATGAGCCTGGTGTACAGAACGCTTCAAGGACCGTCATTCCTACCAGAACCAACCGAACAGCATCCAAGCAAGCAGAATAAAAACCACGCTCTAATAAAGTGAAAGATGTAACCATGAGGCTTTATAAAATAAAAATGTACTCTTTTAAGGTTTTCTTTCATCAAGCTGTAATAACCCAAAGAATCACAGAATACATGTTATGATTCCCTGGGTCATGCCTGATTTTTTAAATCACTTTCCACAGTTCTTTTATGACTATAGCTCAATATTTCAGGTTTCTGAATGGACTGTTAAATTTGCAAGCATATCATGAAGCACTAAAACTACCCAGTCAGGCTTTTCATTCATTTACGAATATTTACCAAGTAACGGAAGACCACATCTCCAAAACTCTCACAAGTAACACAATGAGCTGCTTCCACAAATGGGCTGCTTGCTTGTCCATACTTCCCAACACATCTTCATCTGCACAGTAACCAGGGGAGTGTCTACTGTGCTTCGGGATTTCCAGGTGAGAAGCACAAAATACAGGATAACATTAAACAAAGCCAGTCTTTTAAGTAAGAAAAAGCAGCACTGAAATCTCAATTATGCAGTTGCACATACCTATAGCTATAAATCAATTAAATATTTAGATATGCTGTGGTCTTACCCTGGTGGTCAGCTCAACCCCAGGCAGCTGCTCACTCACACCCCCCCAAGTGGGGTGGGAAGAGAATCAAAGTGTAAAAGCGTGAAGACTCATAGGTTCAGATAAAGGATGTTTAACAGAGAAAGCAAAAGCTGCATGTGCAAGCAAGGCAAAATAAGGAATTCATTCAGCGCTTCACATGGGCAGGCAGTGTTCAGCCATTCCCAGGACAGCAGGGATCCATCACGCAGAACAGTGACCCAGGAAGACAAACACCATCACCCTGAATGTGTCCCTTCTTCCCCCAGCTTTTATTGCTGAGGATGATGCCACATAGTCTGGTATATCTCTTTGGTCAGCTGGGGTCCACTGCTCCAGATGTGTCCCTTCCCAGCTCCTTGTACATCCCCAGCCACTTGTTGGCAGGGCAGGGTGAGGCGCAGAACAGGTTATGAAGCTGTGCAAGCACCACTCAGCAGTAACTAACACACCCCTGGGCTAACAACAATGCTTTGGTGACAAATCCAGAACATAGCCCTGTAGGAGCTACTATGAAAAACTCTATCCCAGCCAATACCAGGTACAAGCCATCATATACCTTCAAACTGCCAGTTCTTTCCAAAGATTTAACTACAGTTTACAAAATATAAGTTACAAGAGAACTTAAAGCACTGAAATCAAAGCAATATTTATTCCATCAAGCAAAAGAGACTTCTTAATTTTCTTTAAGACATATGCGGAAGAAAAGCACAAGTTGGTTGGGGTTTTTTACTTATTTGGGAAAAAAAAAAATTGACTTTTTGGAGCTTCTATTCTATGATGTGCCACAAAAGCACTATAAAAACATAGTGGTGATTCCTTTTAAGTGATCACTTTCAAAATATATTGTCTAAATGAATGCTTAAAACTAGACCAACTAAAATCCTCTACAAAAATACGATATGAGCACAGATGTGAAGATGATCTCAATTTGCCTCTTCTGTAATATTTCTGTCACTCTCTTCTCACCCCAGCACTGTGAAATAACTCTTCAACCTATTGTAGTAAATTTCTGTAACAAACCAGTCAAGAAAATGTACACATGAACCAGTTAGAAGGCATGGTAATTTGTCTGAACTGAAAATATACTCAATATTAAATCTCTACAACTAACACTCAGATGAAAACCAATCAAATTATTAACGAAGATATAAGTGTTAAATGTACATGTATCTCTGTGTTAAGAGGCGTAATTATAGAGCTATACCCTTCCACATAGGCAGTTGTTTTAACCACTGTTCTTTCAATTAACACATTTCTTGGCAAAGTTACTGATTTTCTAATCTTGATTTTAAGATTAGACAACTGTTGGCTTTGATCCTACAAACACTTATGTACATACTTCAGCTAATGCAAACAAGTATGCTCATTCACTCCACCTCCTGCGTGGCCAGGCAGCTGCCATGCAGGTGATAGGATGCAGGAGAGGGAGGAACAGGAATGTGAGATGCTCTCCACAGCCCAGCCCTACAGAGGACCCAGTCCCCGCCACCACACCTCTGTCTAGGCATGCCCTTTGAAGAAAGGAGCTCAGAAAGTCAAGTTAGATTTTCAGTCACCTTAAGGGAACAGGAAATGCCAAATGCAGGATTTGTGAGAGCCTTTAAATCAGATACAAGTAAAACTCATGAGGAGTTCATAAGAACACCTCTTTCTTCCTTATGAAAGACTGGAATTTACTGGCTGAAGAAGCTCCCTGGACTTAGTTGTGTTACTCCCTTCTTTGGGTATGGATAACTGATTCATTATTGGAAAAAAAACCACCAGACTTCATCCTACAAAAAATTAGGTTCACAGTTATTCTGCCTGCCTCTTGTGTCGTGGCAAAGCAGTTAGGTGTCACCCAGAACAGGAGACTTCGTTTCTACAACTTTCCCAGTCTGTCCAAATCCTCACACCCTACAACTCAGTGTTACAGCTACTAAACTGCAGTCAGGATGGATGCAGGACTGCTTCCTACAAACCTTACACATTGATCGATCACACAATATACACAAGAATAATTTACAAACATACCTTAAAGCTTCCTTCCTCGTATTCCAGCTCTTTTAATCCTCAAATTGCTCTTACACATTCATGAAACCAAGATCTACATAGCCATAATGAAAATTCAGAAAACATATATTACTGTTCTACTGCTCTGTGCAATGCATTTCAGCATACCTTATTCACATCTTAAAATTACCAAGTATGAGAAAAGCTTCCAAATTTCAGTTCTCTTCTATTGCAGAGAATGCATGAGAACTGAAAGACTTAAATGTTTTGAGGTATCTTTTTGTGGAAGTTGCTGAACTACAGATTTGTGAATGGTATAAATGGTTCCAGCTCTAAAGTGTAATGTGAGATTCCTTTGAAACTCTGGGGAAGATTAGCAGTAGGACAAGTAGAATTTGCTACTGTTTTCTGTGGATTTCAGTCTGATAAAAAGAATGCCTTGTCAATAACTTAAATCTTTTTTTTAATTGTTAAATGCTTCATCTCGCAGCATACACCTGAGAAAATTCTCAACACCTATTCTGAACTTTGAAATTCTCTATTTAAAAGTAAGGACACAAATAACAAGTGGCAGTGACAATCTCATTCCAGGCTGGCCTGCATTTGTATTTTCAAACTAGATGCAAGTGTGCAAGGAAAGGGGAAGGTCATGGAGCAGATCATCCTAAGTGCAATCACATAGCATATGTGGGGAAAAACCAGGGGATGACACCCAATCAGCATGGGCTCATGAAGGGCAGCGTCCTGTCTGATCAACCTGATCACCTCCTACGACAAGGAGACCCGCCTGATTAATGTGGGCAAGGCCGTGGACATTGTCTATGAGGACTTCAGTAAAGCATTCTGTCTCCCGCAGCATTCTTCCAGAGAAACTGGCTGCTCATGGCCTGGATAGGCATATTCTTTGGCAGGTAAAAAACTGGCTGGATGGCAGAGCCCAAAGAGTGGTGGTAAATGGTATCACATCTAGTTGGCAACTGGTCACCACTGGTATCCCTCAGGTCTTGGTATTAGAGACAGTGTTGTTTAATATCTTTACTGACAACCTGGTTAAGGGGATTGAGCGCACCCTCAGTAAATTGGCAGATGACATGAAGTTGCACAGGACTGTTGGTCTGCTGAAGGACAGGAAGCTCTGCAGAGGGATCTGGACAGGCTGGATTGATGGGCTGTGGCCTGCTGCATGAGGTTCAACAAGCCAAAATTTTAAGTCTTGCATTTGGGCCACTACAACCCCATGCAATACTACAGGCTTGGGGAAGAGTGGCTGGAAGGCTGCCCAGTTGTAAAGAACCTGAGGGTGTTGGTCAGCAGCCAGCTGAACTCAAGCCAGCTTGCATCCAGGCAGCCAAGGCAGCCAAGGGCATCACCCCCGGTAAAAGAAATAATGTGTCCAGCAGGGCCAGGGCAGTGATCATCCCCCTGTAATCAGCACTGCTGAGGCCACACCTCAAATCCTGTGTTCAGTTCTGGGCCCCTCACTACAAGAGAGACATTGAGATGCTGGAGCAGGTCCAGGGAACAGCAACGAAACTGGTGAAAGGTCTGGAGAAAAAAGCCTCATGAGGAACAGCTGAGGGAACTGGGGTTGTTTAGTCTGGAGAAGAGAAGGCTCAGGGGCAACCTTATTGCTCTCTTCAACTGCCTGAAAGGAGGCTGTAGTAAGGTGGGTGTGGGTCTCTTCTCCCAAGTAAGAAGCGATTGGACAAGAGGTAACAGCCTCAAGCTGCACCAGGGGAGGTTTAGACTGGATATTAGGAGAAATTTCTTCACCAAAAGGGTAGTTGGGCATTGGAACAGGCTGCCCAGGGCAGTGCTTGAGTCACCATCCCTGGAAGTATTCAAAAAAATGTGTAAATGAGGCCCTCAGTGACATGGTTTAGTGGTGGTCTTGGCAGTCCTGGGGGACCCGTTGGGCTTGATGATCTTAAATGTCTTTTCCAACCTGTTGATTCTATGATTCTGTGAAAATAAAGCTATTCAATTTGAAGCCTCTAGTCTGAAATACCCTACACAATTCTGAAAATAGCAGCTTTTCTGTCTTCTGTACCGTGGAGGCTCACTCAAATGGTTTCATGAAACTGTGCAGTAAGGCAGATCTAAGCCACCAAAAATCCAAGCTTTCAATCCAAGAAGTGTGCAGCAGAGACCATCTCTTTAGGCAACTGCAGGGATTTGCCCAAGTAAACCATGATTAAACAGCCACTTTAACTGCCTCTCAGGGTACCTATAGCCTCCATTATACACAATTGGCTTGCTTTCATCCAGCATGCAAAAGCACTGACTCCTAAAAATCTCCCAGATGTTCTCATTTTGTACAAATGCAGCAGACTCCTTGGCATCTCAGCACTGGTGACAGGGCAGAATCACCAGTTTTCTTTAGTAGCCTGCCAGTCCTGGCTTTCACACCAGTCCTCTGAGCATGCAGTGAGGTTGCAGGTTGCCAAGATGGGTAATACTTTCTTTTGTGTCTGACCGAATGGCCAAACAGCTGCAAAGCAAATAGGTTCAGCGAGTTCATCTGACACAAAGCTGTGCATTTTTGGTGGGAGGTGGGGGTGTATTTTTCTGAACCAGTTGATTTTGCAGCCGTATAATCACTGGTGCAAGGAAAGAACAGAATATGTAGTTAAGGAGAAGAGAAGAAATAAGAGAATTCACTAAACTGAGTGTAGGAAACCACATTTTAATTCTTCGTTCTTGTTAGTCTCTATTCCCCACTTTTCATTGCTTCTTCTGTTCTCTCAGAGATAAGCCAGTTAGTTTTGCCAGCACCAAGTAATCCATCCCCTGTAGTGCAGCCTGAGGAAAAGCCAGACCTTTTGAGGTTCCTGCAAGACAGCAAAAGTGATGCTTTTCCACAGCTTCCTACTCACCTCCCTTTGTATTCCTCTTGTACTCCTTACAAAGGTTATTCTCCCTTATCTTCTCTGTACCTGTGTTCCCTGTTTCCAAGCCTCCCATTGCTGACCTGAAGCCAGTAACAAGTCACCAGAGTAATCTCCACTGAAGAGGTAATATAATTCTTATGAACACTGTCAACTAGGACAGGATAGACTGTATTTCATGAAGGAAACATGAGAAAAACCATGAGCAACATCTCATCACTAAAAATCTTCATGTTTCCTAGCTACAAGATTCACTCAAGCAGCAGGAGTAAACCACCAAAGACATCAAAGCAACACACTCATTAGCACAGAATTAAAAAACAAAAAAACCAAAACCAGAAACAAATAAACAAACAAAAACAGTTCCAAAAAGCTAAACCCAACTTACTGGGACGTTGACATGCTATTTATTATACAACTAAGTTATTTTTATAAATCTGTGCTTAAGCAACAAGGCATCTCAGCTCTTGGTCAGAAACTCTTCTTTTTTCACCCTTTACAGAATATGTGAAACAGAACAAGACTTAGTACATTTCTACAGTTTTTAGATGACATGATTAAAATTTATCTGATGTTTTTGAGTTACTTCACAGACATGTCAGTACACTTCCAGGTATGAGTAGTTCCCATTAGCTTCATCCTGCTACAAGGATGGAGTGCTGCTCACCAACAAACCAGGCAGCGATTTACATTCTCAAGCTTGGTGCAATCAAGTGACTGAACTAAAACAAACTCCATATTATGTCTACCAGCCTATAGTTATGTGTAGGATGAAAAAACAGCAGATGACAGCTTACCCACTTGCAAAGATGATGCAAGCAATTAAAAATGGATTATGTGAAAGATGGCTCAAGCATTTACATGAAAAATAGGGTTTAAAATTTCCAGATGCAATAAGTCATGTTGCTTCAAATATCACACTACAGGCTAAACATTCTGTTCAGATATTACTTTTCTTTATGGACATTAGTAGTGCAGAAGTTTTGGTCATGTGGACTTAAGGATGAAGCTGGGAAAGAAAATACATTATCTGATGAAAACATGGAAGAAACTGACTTCTGTAATGACAGGATAAAACCACCTGCACAATTGCACAGACTGAGTCCCACCCTAATAAAAGAAACCTAATCTCCAACTGATATGTTGTCTAAGAAATGTGGGAGATGCATTTAATTACCTTACTGCTAAATTTTAACATCTTCCTCAGCCCTTTTTCTTTTCAGGATACATTTTGTGTTGTGGGTTTTTTTTTTTTGGTTGTTTTTTGTTGTTTTCTTTTTTATTTAAATACATTCGGTTCAAAAGGCAATTGATGCTACATCCTTTTAAAAATATTAAAAATTATTACCTTAGCTCTTGGATAAATGAAATACATTTCTACGTTTGTTACTGCTCCCAGTAACAGCCTTTTTTTTCTGGTTTTTTTTTGGCCTATGGCTACATACTTTAACTCCACTGTAGTGGGCAGGCAAGACTCTAAATCCTCAAATATCCAGTTGTAACATGCTCACAAGATTAGTATTTTTTTTATAGCTTTCAAACCATTCACTAGAAGGAATCAGACAGGTATAGTAAGGCAACCATTTTGAATAAAGGCATATTTACAGTCATATCCTTCAAGGCTTGAGGCAGTATTTGTAGCTCATCTTAAAAAAAAAAAAAAAAAAAATAAAAAAGAAGAATCTTTGCCATCTGAGGGACGCCTGGAGGGCATTAACATTTCACAAATGTATGAAGTACCACAAGCTAATTGGCAATAAAGTTTTGAGTAGTTTAAGTCAACAAGGTTCCGTGCCTCAAAGAAAAAGGACAGACCCCAAATCTGACCTTTTCCTTTGGCCCATACCAAGTCTGCTCTGCTCTGCTGTGCCAATGTACCTGCACCCACTGCTGTTTAGCACCACCTCATCAGAGCACAGTGCTCAAAACCAGTTCTGCAGACCAGCAAACAAACAGCACATTTATCTTGACGGATAAAGTTCAGCCTCATCCTCGTGCAAGCTGAGGGGGAGGAGGGATACATAGCACCACAGAAGGATTTTAGACTTTCCAAACAGACTGTCAGGTGATAAAAGACGTTCATCAATTATTCATTCAACCATTCATAAAAGGATAAATCCTTAGTTTGGTGTTGGAATAGTGTCAGTTAATTTAGAGTATGAAGTCATTCAGAATGAATGTCACAGAACAACGTAACTTAAAAACTGTAACAGACAAGTAACTATAGTGCATATATGCTGTACAGTGCTGCTACTAAATGCTTGCAAAGTGTAGGAGCTCCAAACTGCTACTTTTTCAATCTCCCACCTGAAAACTCCTACAAGCAAGCAAACAGGAGTTAACCTGAGAATAACTCTAAGTAAAAGATACCAACACTACCAAGCAGAACCATAACTGCAGCTGCTATTCAATTTCCACTTACATTTTCTCCTAGCCCAGTAAAATTATCACTGAAGTATTACTCTGTACATTATTGCTAGATATAATGCACACTAACTGCAGGCGGATATATTTAAACTGGAAGCATTATAAAACCGAATTTTTTACATGCATTTATAAAAGTACGCTTTTCAATTCTGTCATACAGTACGTTGGAAGAAAATTATTACATAAACAACGATCCCAATGATAAAAATTAACAGCTACCACCACAATTTCAAAAGATAGCTGAAGAGACTTCCAGAGCTCCCACTGCTTTGCCAATGCAAGTTTTTGAGGGACATGGTGTTACATATATCACTGAGATGGTCTGGAACTGGACACTACCAATCGCTGTTGCATCCTGCCTTTAAAACCAACCAGACTAGATCAGTGGTGGGATTTCACAGCACAGACGCATGTGTTTTTACTGACGCAGTAGTCTCCATCGCTGCACATAGAACGGTGGTTCAGGAATAAGAGGTCAAGAAGCAGCAGCTTAAGTCAGGTTTAGCAGGGAGAAAAAAAATCTAACCATGCCAGGCAAAATTTAGAAACTGACGATGTTTAAACTTCTGCTTTTACTTGGGATACGTTTATAAGTTCTTTAATGCAACCTATGGTTGTTCCTGCCCAAATGACTACTGCAGAAATGTCAAATTCCTGCATAACAATGATAGATTTGGGAATATCGCTGTTCTCTAATAAACATGTCTATAGATTAGCTATAGGTTTTACTAAAATACAGTTTTATCAATTATTAAACTGTAGTATACTCATTTCGCTCTGAAACAGAACTGCATGCACAGCAAAGCTCAGTTTATTGCTAAGAATGCTCTGTGTGCAAACTTCTATATTTAAGCAAATGGAGCTCTCTCCTCTTCTGTTCTCCAAGCTAGATGCTAAAAAAAAAGTTGTGTATAGCATACTCTGCATGAATTAGACAGCAAACATCTGGCTTTTAAGGCCAAAATTACCAACACTTCAATCAGTTCTCCAATCTCCCCCAAGCAGAGGCATCATTGGTATTATTTCTCTGAGGTATACTTGACACTGTTTACCCTTAAAATCTTTAAGTACTGGTAGTAAGATTACATATAACTCAATTTTAGTATTTCTACTAATACTTTATAAAGATATGAAGAGCTGCGAAGCACCAAAATTTACAAGTGACATTACGATTAGAGGAGACTGAAGATAACTGAGTAACTTGAAGAAAATTATAAGGCAAAGTGAATAAGCTAATGTTGATAAATGCAAAATTATACGAACTATTCCTACCAAAGTGAACCATATACCTTACCACAGTAGGGGGTGGATGATAGAAGCATAACTATAAAGTTATACATATAGCATAGGTTAAAATGTTTGGCTAGGCATGAAACTTTTTGCAAGTGCCATAAGGGAAAAAGTCAGGTCAATGGTACATTAAATAATGTCAATAATTTTAGCTGCACTCTGAAATAGATGCCCATAGTGCAAAACGTAGACAATTCAGTATACAGCAACAAGAAAATTCAGAGGGATAGAAAACTGTAAGAACTAAGATTAAGTGTGGAAATGCTCAAAAAGGGAAACAAATACTGAATGATAGCAACGGTTCAGGTATTTTACTGATGCCCACTTAAACCAAGAAACCCTCAGACCGGTATTCAAAGGCTTCATGTTGTGTGCAAGTACTGCATCTGTATGCAGCACTCAATGATGCTGCTAAAATGTGATTTTCTTCCCTCAGTGAAAAACATTTCTCCCTGTAAAAACTGCTACAGGCATACAATTTTGTCATGAGATGGCAATATCTTGCATCAAGGTTTACCAGCTGGAGACACAGTTTAGATAGTGTCTAACTTGCCTGCCTCAGCTACCAAAAGACCAGAAATATGACTCAAATGTATTTTAAAAGCTCAAATCCCAAGTTTCAGTGGAATCTCAAATACTGGTTACAACACCACCATTCTAATTTCTACCTTTTAATTCTAATCTAATTCTAATTTCTGAGCAGGGAAAATTAAGCACATCAAAAGCAGTAACAGACCCTAGAAGTTCAAGTGTTAAGAAATAGTGTGGCTTTGTCGAGAGTACATTCTAACAAGTCTACCTAATTTTGTTCTATGACAAGAGCACTAGAAGAAATATATCTTGAATGGAAAGCTTTTGCCACTGCCATGTGGCCTTGTAACTTGTGGCCAGTGTAACTTGTGAGAAAGTTGTAATCAAAATTGTAGTTAACAGTTCACTTGCACTGGAAGAAGGCTTGAAAGTGCCACTGACAGCCCCAACACAGCTACCTAGGATAACAAATGAAAGGTGGCAGCACTGCCAGCATTTTGTACATGATGACTGGGACGGGGAGGGGAACACGTGCATTGCATAGCGGTAGGGACAGCATTCAGAGTGAGAACTATAGAAGAATCTATCTAAAACCAAAGGCTGAGCTCAAAAGCAGCCAATCACAACTCTAAGCTTATCTACCCATCCTAGTGATACCTATTGATTTCACATGACCTCCACATGCAAAATCCTGCCTTGCCTATAATTCAAGTTCACCCATGCTACAGAGATGATCGAAGTCATGCACTGAAGCAGGAACAACTGCAGTACAGAAGACAACTAGCAAGACGACATGAAATTGGGATGCCTATAATCAAAACACCATTTCCTGTGACAAAGAAAAGGAGGGTGGGGGGTGGGGAAAGAGAGAAATATACCTCAATTTCTCTCTCCTGTTTATTTTCCATTTCCCACTGCACTGAAATGCACCATCTTCCCAGTGTGCTTAGCTAAAGTAGAATATCCAGCTTTGTACATCCAATTTTGAGTTGGATCAATTGAAAAATCAGAAAAGAGCAAGAAAAGCTCCACAAATTTTACGCAGGAGTTGCTTGTGTTTGGATACAAAACAGAGACTATGGGGAAAAGCAGTAACAGCTGAAATATTGAAGTCACTTCAGGAAAGACAAAACAATCATCAAGGATAATATTTAAAAGCTACTGCTATCTCCTTGCCAGGTATCAGACAATACCAATGACATTAATTATTTAAGTGTTACCGTCTCTTCTAAATGGGATACCGGGTGCTCTTCCCCACTTAAAGTTATTTTTGCTGTGCTTTAACAGAAAGCTCAAAATGAGGGGTTGAAAACACAGCTATCAAAAGCAAATCCTCTCAATAACACAAAATAGCTGAAAAATTGCACAACTTTAAGTCTTAAAAGAACATAACAATTAAGTACGGGTTTAGGGGATTTCCACTTTCAAACCAGAGAAAGCCTGCTCTTGCTTGCACTGTGCAAGTCCAGGAAAATGTCAATATAATAATTCAGGAAATACACTCATGGATGACAACAGCAGAAAAGAATGCACTTCCAGAACTTGCAAGATTGCTATTTCATATAAACTTACATAGTAATTGTAGTTAGAAGCATGTCTTTCCATTTATAAGACATCTTACTTGAGCTTCAAAAAAACATACAATTTCAAATAGCTGAACTGAACTTTCTAAGCACTGTAAAGTAAGGAAGAGGAAGCAGCTGAACAGCAGGCAGGAAGGCACCCCAAGCCAAACAAAGCCCAAACACCCTTCAGCAGAATAAAGTACTAAACCCAGTCCTCTCTTTAAGGAAAGAATCAACAAGAAACACCTGTATTACTATACCACAGGAATTGAAAATATTTGTTACACATATCATTCATGCCATCTAAAAAAGAAACATTTCAGCCAGGTGCTTTAAGTCAGCTGCTAGTTATCTTTCAATATTACAGACAGCAGCATAAATTACCAATGTTAACAGGATATGCATCTACCCAATTCATTTTTCGCCTTTCTGTTTGTTAGACACCACTTCAAACCCCAAAATTTTTAAATAGAGCTTTTCAGTAAAGGCACAGAAGAGGTTCTACAGAGGGCTTAGCCTCTTTTTTAATTTTAAAGCTCACCTAGTACATTCATTATTAGTTCAGTTCTCATATGACCAAACAGGTAAAGCTGCAAATGCCAGAGCAAATGTTAACATGCCCAGCAAAGGAAAGGCAAAAACAGGCTCAAAAATGTATCTTACCCTTCTTGAGTGATGCCTATAACATTCCATGTCTTTTGTCAAACAAAAGCACAATAAAAACTTAATGAAAAATGTCTGCGTTTTATAGTCTTCAAATAACATTTTTAAAGAAGTTATTTCTTTACAACGGCAAATACAGTTTGTAACTTGTTTCTCTACAGTATTGCTGCTGGTTAAGTCCAAGTAACTCTCAACACACCTTCTGATGAACATTAAAATCTTTTTTTACATGTTTTAAAAATAGACTTCATCAAGGCATTAGGAGACTTCAGATCAACATGTCCAAATACAGCAAACGCACTCATGTACTACCTTGTCCCATTTTTATCTGCTTTTAATATCGATACTGTTGCTGCTTGTCAACATCCTCTTGCTAAGCCACAGGAAGGGTATGTCCAGCAATTTTGTCAGATGCATGGAATAAGCCAGAAGCCTAAACTTGTAATTTACAGTCACGTGAAAAGATAGCATTTACTTGCTGCTGAACTGATAGAGCAACATGCCCATGCCGTTCTGCAGAGTTTCTGTCCTTAGACTGGTGAAGCAGCACACAGGGATCTGAATAACAGTGGCATTCAACACAGGCCAGCCACACTGAACAAAGCACGCCTGTCTGGTGCACTGAAATACAGACACAGAACCATGCAAGGTTGATAATCCAGCCTGAGACCACCTAGGTTTCCTCCCATGAGGATTAACCTGCCTACAAACTGCAGCTACAGCACTGCTTCCAGTGCTGGGGACAGTGGGAGGACCCCTGCACCATGCTGCCAGGCATGCCTGCACTTCAGGGGTCAGGCCAGTCCCCAAAGCTGAGACCCATGCCAGGGAGCCAGCCCTCAGCTTAGAGAGGTGAGTCTGAAATTGTTCCAAAACCCAGATCATCACCATCACTTCTCCTGTCCTACATAGGAATTAAAAATATAAAGCATTTAAACAAACAAAAATGTAGTAGAACTGGCACAGGACAAAGCTCTGACACAAGGCTGGTTAGTTGTTCCATACTTGTCATCAACAGACACCTCACCAGGGTGGGCTGAGTCTGTAGACCTCATTATCCCCAAATAAGTCTTCATGAAAGTGAGACACTACTTACTGGCATGGCAATATGAACTGGTTTCACAGTGAATTTTGAAGAACTGATGATTCATCCTCACTGATGACCTATTTGCAGAAGATGGAAAGACTTGTGTGGCTGCAAAGTATAGCATGCTCAAAGCTACAAACATTCAACAAAAAAAGTCTTCCTTAATAAACTATTGTCTTGACAACACATGGTTTTGTAGGATTTAGTTTATTGCAGACTTAAATCCATTGGTGAATTGTAAGACCCACTGACCAAAGCAATATTCAAAAGATAGAAATAGTCATGTTACCATCTTTCACCTCCAGAGAGAAGTCACTTGTTAATTTCTGTAACTGGTGTTCCTTCATGTGAAAAACGACAGTTTACAGAATAACCATTAATGCTTTCCAGTGAATCTCCAACAGCAGAGATATATCCTAGTAGTGGGCACTCAAGTTTTGGGGTAGAAACTCTATTAGAAACAAATACTACTGGAAACTTGGTCCTCTAAGACCTAGCTTTTCTAGACATTGATTGATGCGTAGATAACCATTACAGTGGTGGAGCGCAGGTATTCATAGATATAATGATGAAAGAGCAATTAAAACAACCAAAAAAAAAATTACTTCACAGATTTGAACCTAAAACATAGAACAAGAAAAAAAAAAAAACAAACAAAAAACCAGCTGCTGAAATAGCCATGGATCATTGTTATGGGCCAATCTAAATTTTAAATGGAAAGATAATTTAAGTAGACAGACCTGTAACTGAAGTTGTTGATTTGAGAAGAACAAATCTTATGAAATAGAAAACAAAGTAGTGAAACAAACCAGCTGTGCTCAGCAGAGCTGCCTAATGGTAGTGCTACCAAACATATCCATACCTATCCAAAGTAGTGGAAGGGAACATTTAACGTACATCTAAACCAACAAAGAACTACTTATCTGGGAAGTATACTTACTTTAAAAAAGATGATAAAGTAGAGCACCCTAAGGGAAGAGGAGAAATATACACATCCATGAATTCTGAGAACTGTTGTTTTCCAAGTCAGATAACGGAATTATGTGAAAGTTGCAGACGGTAAAGCCAAACAGGACCTGCTAAAGCAGCAAAGAAATTCCAAGAGTAACAAAACCATTTGTCTGTAGAGAAAACAGGTAGTACTCTAACAGGTTATTAGGACAGAATAAGCTAAACATAGTCTATATTTTCAAATTACCGTATTCTGCCTGTTTATGGTAAGGAAGACAAAATAAATTAGTGTTAATGAGAAGCTCCATCTGGAAAAAAGTTTCTCTGCTAGGAATTCCCTTGTGATTGATCATGTTTAACACTGTCAAAACAACTGTCCTTCACGCCTTCCAAATCTAGGAGCTTTGGTGGGCAAGAAGGGCTTGGGACTTTAAGCAGACATGTTATTATGGAAGACCTTGAAGAATTAATTTTGCTGCTGTTCTTTACCCAAGCCACATATGGTGGCCAATGAAAGTTTCTGTAACAGACAAAAGGATCATCACAGAAAAGTGACTGGTGAGAATATGGACTCAGTAGACGTTCCTGTGAGATGGCCACAGTAATGGCACATGCCATTATAGCACAGATCAAAAATATACTTCCAGCAGAGATCCTGAAGTGTTGCTGCCATTATAATGGAATACAAGTTAATCCAGTGCCTGGTGCAGGTCTTGTTTCTCACATGTGCAGCTGGTTGTTCTGGTCTGACTGAATTCAAAGGCTGTCATGATGATAAAGGGACCAAAGCTTCCTTTTTAACAGGCAGAAACCTTACAAAACGGAGACCGAGGAGATACTGTTTTCTGTGCATACTTGGCAATAGAAACAAGGATAAGGAGACATTTGAGAGAAGACCAAATAGGTCTCAAAAGACCATGAAGAAATTTATCTCTGTAACTATACATTAGGAAATTTCTCAGTGTAATGAACACCTTAGAGTGAAAAAATATACTGAACATATCACTTAAAAATATAATTATTAGTGGCTATTTTCTTCATTGTTGTAATTGCACTGTTAGGATCCTTAGACTAGATTCCTATTTTTACTTATTCATACAAATAAAATCATATTGACCATAAGGGAAGTCAAACTACTTCAATTACATACTAGAAACAGCAGAAATATGTTTTGGAATATGTTTACAATCATTGTTTCGATTCATATTCTGCTGGCATATTTGCAACAGGAAAATGTTAAGGTCAAATCAAGGTGATTGGCTTCATTTCCTTATGTGGTAGGGCCACTTCAATTAGGACTCTTGAATATACACAAATATCTTCATACGGTAGCTGAAGATATTAATAATCAAAGCTATTATCACACTTAGCATTCACCCATAGCACTCTAAGAACACTGAGTAGATCTGGAGATCCACAGGATTTTGAGAATGATGCATTCAGGTTCCACCATGTTTAACGGTACGAACTGGCATTTGAAAACAGTTAGCTCAATCCAACACACCTCTCTCTGCTACTTGTGCAGTAAGGCTTCACATTTTTGGTTAAGTTCACCTGGGATTAAACAGGAATCTGATCCTGTTCAGTTTAGAGTTAGTCAAGGTGGTCAAGGCCACAGCTGCTCTCAACAATCCAAGATGAGTAGCACAGGAGGAGATCTACACAGTTGCAGTTGTGTCATGACAAATAATAATCTACTTGGAGGAGATGCTAAATGTTCCCTACCCCAGTAAATCTGCACATGTAAATCAGCATTCTATTTGAAAATAACATACAAACCTAAACATAAACCCTATACTCTTGTTTTCACACAATTACATTCTTCTAAAGCATGATGCATCTCAGCTCCATTCACAAGGAAAAGACAACATTTATGCCTCAAAATGCATAAAGTGTCTGCATAGCAACATACTTGTTTCCACAATACTCAATCACAACATGCAAGTTTGAGAACAATCAATTCAGAAAGACATTAGTCAGTAAATACCAGGAAAGAAAGCTCCAAACACTGAGAAGTTGAAGACTCACAGGTGTTCTTTAAAGCAACCAAAACACCAACTTAAAACTAACCTGCTACAGACTGCTGTAGGAATTTTTATTATCTATACTGATGCATCCTGACACTAAAATTGCATGCAAATCAACTAGCCTACCAGCCTGGTATTTCTCCATCACTGTTTTAATCTGCAAAGATGTGCACACAGGACTAAGTAACTATCAAAACAAGCTTCTAATCATACGGTCTTATTGAAACTGTTAACATTTGAACATGTGAAAACAACATCACACAGTTTGTGATGCTACACATAAAGCATCATTTTCAACTTTCTGTAACAAAAATTATCTGGAATATTACCATAGTTAAATACTTTTGTTCTATTGTAATATAATACCTGCGATGCCTTGAGATGAAGGGAAAACAAAGTAAAACTCTGGAAAAAGTTGCAATAACTTGCATTATCTTTGCTATCTACAACAGAAAAAATAATTGTACCTTCCTTTTCTATGTCAAATCTCAGGCCTTCTGAAATATATTAATATTTATATTATAGAGTAATATACCAGTAATACAAAGCAATTTAATAATACAATATAAACTAATACAGTGAACTTTATCACTAAACCAGCATTTGCTCAAATTCAGATAAGGAAAGGCTTTCTAAACTTGATGAACTACATGCTTCCTAAAAAGTAGGCAAGTTGTTATTTCAGGTATCTTCTTTTACATCTATTACAGCAAAAAAGTTATAGAAAATCTAGTCATTATGAATATCAATAAATACATTAAGTTTAATGAGAAGTGTTATCTCCCTACACTGTGCAAGTACATTTTCAGACTTTACTCGTGCAGGAGCACCTGACAGTGGTCTTCCTGCTTCTTTCCAAGCACTTGGTGTTGGCCAAAATGAAACTCAGCAGCTCATCAGACAAATGTAATTCCTGTATTCTGTCTTGCTAATTCAACGTATTTTAAGTTATTGAATATCTGTGAGGTGGGATTTTATTGCTATTTGGTTTTTTGTTGATGGTGGTGGTTTTGTTTTTTGTACTTTCTATTCGAGTGTCATTACACAATTTGGTGATATTTTTGCATGGCTTAGAAATAACCTCTCTGTTCCACAAGAATATTAAAAAAAAAACTCTTTCTGTACTGGAAGACTGATTACATCAGCCTGAACAAAAAGCATCCCACAACAGGCAGTGTTCTCTACCAGAACTTCAGCACTTCCTTAAAAAATTCCAGGTCTTTGAACCACAGTAAGTTTTTGTGTCTTTGTATTCTGTAAAAAATTCTAAACAATGTTTTTTAAAAGTATCTTCTGTAAAACAATGTATTTAATTAAAGTGAAATCTCACAAATCTCAGTGAACGCTGTTGCTGTGATTTATGCTAAGAAACAATGGCAAAACCAAGAAAACTTAGGTTTTTTCTTTTCTTTATTGGAAAGAGCAATACAGATCAAATGGGCATATGTCACAGATCTATGAGCCAACCTGAAATTTCTGGGTTCGATGTTTTTTTCATCTCTTGTTTGAAATATAAACACGCTCCCAGAAAGAAGTGATGCATTGTCTCAATCATCTCACATGCCAATATTCTCTATTTCAGCTAAAATATGGCACTGTTTTTTTTCATTACATTAGCTGTAAGAACAAAGCTTGATACAAAAGATGTAGAGCAGCAACAGATGGCAGATTCTGCTAGTGTAGCTTCGGTTAAGGCTGCATCAAATAACACAGACCAACAACTCAGCATTACAACTGGATCACACACACACTGGATGAAGGTCTGTATTATAAAAATTCATGTTCTTGATACCTTCTCCTCCACTTGTTTCTTCTACATGCATAAGTTTTGCCTTTTCATTTGCAAGCTCTATGGGGGATGGATTTCCCCCTACTTCACAGAAGGGCACATCAGTTTGGAGTTCAGGCACTATGACAGTACAAATGAGATCTCCTTTCACGATATGCTATCATTTTAATACTGTTGTCTTATTTCTTAATAACAGAGCCTGGCAATTTTGATTTTAAATAAAAACAAGACAAAAATATTAACTTTTTACGATCTGCCTCCCTATTTATCTTTACGTACCATGCAAGGCTTAAGTAAGAATCTGCAAAAGGCCATCAGTGAACAGTGTTACACAAACACAGCTGTACACAGAATGTCTCCAATTAACACTCCAGCACTTCACTTGTCCAGAAGCCCTTGAAATCAATTACATTACATGCACCATCTTGGTTTTATTTCTGTGAAAGATACAAAACACTTCATTTTGAAGCATGTCACACTGACATGGAAGTTAATGAGTTATCATTTGTCTGAAATTGTTTCAGAGATCAATGATTGATTTATTTTTACATGGGAATTACTACAGAAGGATACCTCAAAGAAAGTGGGGAGTGCGCTGGATGCTGTATGTCCCAACCCACGAGCAAGCTTTCGTGAACCGTGACCCACACACAGGCTAATGGGAATGATTACAAGTTCACCAGTTTTTACCAGTCAGATTTACCTCCATGATAACAAATGAAGGAATATTCAATTCAATGCTGTACAGTAACAGAAAATACTGCCAATACGAAGGACATGTTTTTGGACTTGAAAAGATTTCCTTTAGGAGCACTAAGGATGCACTACCTGCTGCCGCCTTGCTGGGCAGTAAGAGGACAGAATTCCACAACAAGCTAGAAAGTCTCTTGTTCACATATTTTTAGTAGAGATGGCTAAGTTAAATAATTTAAAGAAAATTAAGGTATAGATCAGATGCTTTCCATTTGGACACGTGTAATGCAAACGCTTCTGAGTACATTTAATTTAAAAAAAAAAAAAAAAATAAAAAAAATGCTTAAAGTATAGCACAGGCGATAGCCCAAGGCTTTCCACACAACATACATACCATAATGAGGTTTTGTTAAGAAGGTGAAAAAAGGAAAAGTTTTTGGCATCCACATGCAAACAGAAATCCAGAATTTTTCCAACACTTCTTCCTTGTTCCTTTACAGCTGAACTTCATGTAAGAAAAGGCAATGCCTGGCACCACACACTCAAGCTCCTGCTTCTCACTTGCTCTCCAGATCTCTGCTACTTCTCACCCTGCCAAACACTAGAAAAACCGCTCCTACCTTCTTGCCTATTCTCCTTCCAGGATCTTCTGCTTCTGCCACCTCTGGAGATGGCTAAAGGCACTTGATGGACCCAAGTGATGCTGTGCAGAGCCAGTCCTGCTGCATTTCGTCCTGCTGCCAAGTCCAAATGCAGAGTACTGGACAAGTACTCTCCAGACAAGTGAATCCCACTGGAGCTTTCACACTTAATGCTCTGAGATGTACCTGACTCATAAGGAAATGGGGACCTGACGCTCTGAACTTCTCTTTGCAAATTCAACAAACACTAGAGGATAGCTAATTATACAACCTACACAGTACCTATGAACCATCTGCCTTACAGATCCAATAGCTAAAGGGTAATTTTATTCAGTGCCCACAATTACTACCCCACGGTTGCATAAACAGTAAATACATTAAAAATCCCCCCATTGAGCTGTGATGCAGAAAGCAAGTTTCAGCTTGCATACCTTCGAAGGATTTACAACAGATTTCTTTTCTCTTTAATAATGAATTAAACACAATACCAATCAGAGTATTAGATTAGCTATAATGTCAATGCAAGGTTCACAAAACGCCACCATATTTCAGTTAGAACACTTAGATCACAAGTCTTTTATAGGCAAAAGGCACCACTATGTAGCAGTGGGGGGAGAAGAAGTCTTAATTTTAATTATTTCTTGAAGAATGGATTAATCACTCTCAAAATAATAACTCAGAGTCTTATTTTCTCTGCTAAAATAAGGCATAGTTAAAATGATTTTTAAAAATCATTAAACAGGAATTGACTGGTCTTCAATTTCTAGTGCTAGGTAAGAACTTTGCAAAATGCTGTGCAAATTAAAAAAAAAAAAAAAAGGGAGGGGGGGCGAGATCTATACAAGATGGCTAAGGAGACATTTTGCAGAAAACCAGTAATTTCTTTTTCTTTTATAACCACAATATCTTAAAATTGCAATAATAAAAAGAAAACACATGTACATTAACAGTATCCTTAAGGTTTTTTTCCAATTTCTGTTAAAAAATGCACCTTCTTTAAAAATAGTAAGAATGGTAAGAATGGATTTTCCCTAACATTTCACAAGGTGACATTGTCTTAATTTGCCTGTAAGAATGTGACACAATGAAAAGGACTAGGAAGTTAGACAGCCATGGTTTGCTTTAACCAAAGCTCCTGCATTGGCCGCTGGCTCCTGTGAGGGCAGGGAAGGCAAGGTAAGGCAGCAGCAAACTGCCCGAGCAGGTTCAGTTGTGCTCTTCCAGCCGCCACCAGACACTGCTCTCCAGGAAGCGGTGGATGACTCACGAAGCAGATCCTGAAAGGAGGACAAGTCTGTGCCTGAGTCACCTCCCTGACCCAATGACACATGCCTGCTCCACCGCCAAGCTGGAAGAGCACGTCCTCCTGCCTTACAGTGGCCCTACAAGCAATTAAACCTCTGTGAGACATCATTCAAAGAGCTTTCTCCTTAAGCCTTTCCTTTTAATGACAGTGTTGGGGATTTCATTATTAAAAAAATAAATTAATCTACTGTGAATCTGAGAGACCTTCCTTCTTCCCGAAATTCATGCATCTCTTCATTGCCTTAGAGGAAAAAGGAGCAAGACACTAAGGGCAAAGAGGGAGAGTGGCAGCAAGTGGAAAAGGAGCAAAGGTCTGAACATTGGTGCCAGCTGCAGAGATTTTAACTAACAAGAAGCTGTGATTTTCTTCTGTGCAAGCCAAAGCTTTGGGAAGGTCACCAGAGGCAGTTTTTGGCTGTCCTCATCCACCTCCTCCCTCCGCAAATCTCCCCGAGGCAGAATAAATGAGTACTCCATTTGGATTAAAAGAACATGAAAAGTGATCCAATGAACTAGGACACATCACAGGCCTTCAAAAATGCAGCTGAGAATCAGAAAAGCTACAGTGTGCCCAGAGCTGCTCAGTGCTGGTGGTCCCTCCAGCCCCACTCGCACATTCCTTGGGCAAAGCTCTGCTGGAACCGGGTGCAGCTTGCAGTGGGAAGGGCTGTTTCTATGGGCTTCACTGCTGAGCTCAGCCACTATTACATACTGACTTTCCATCCTCACCAGTATTTGAGCCGCGTTATTGTCAACAGTATTTGCAATCTAGATGGGAACAGCAGCAACATTTACAAGCCATGCCCAAAACTCTAGTTTCAGATCCAGCTTTCTATTCACTTGCATTTACTTCACTTTTGGAATGACAGTGTGGGCCATATTCATAATGATTTGCTGTCTTATTTTCATTCAAACAACAACAAAAAAAACCAAAACAAACAAAAAAAAACAAACAAAAAAAAAAACCAAAACCACACCAAACACTCAAACCTAACCAAAACAACCTCTAAGAATCCAGAATTTTGAAGCGCACCACCACGAGTTACTCTAGAGATGAACACGCACTTTTCAGACAAGATGGCAAAACACATTCTTTCTGCAGCAACTCCTTCAACTTGTTTCCCACCAACCACTGGCAAACGGAGCTATTGTTCCAAACCCTTTAGCTGGGCAGCCCCTCGCTGGTGTTTCTGCACACAAGCTTTCTCTCCAGGGAAGGCACAGCTGGGCTGCCGGCAGCACTGTCCCCTGAGTCATCAGCCCCACTTCCCTGCTACAACAGCCACCCAAAACCTTGTGTATTGTTCATAAAGCCGCTCTGCTTTCAGTGACCATTATGTGTAAGTTGTAAATAGCTTAAAAGGAGTACAGCTTCTCACACAGAAGATTCCAGTTTTAGGTCACTGTTGCAATTGAAAATCATAAGAAGGTAAATGAGAGCCCCAGAGAACAGGTCTGGTAACAGGCTCACAGGTATTTTTTTCCAGACAAGTATCAGGAGTTCAGCTAGCTTCTTGTAGGAGCCTTTTTTACACCACATTACAATAACTACATTCTGGTAACAAGCCAAGTTATTCTTGATTACACTTTTAACAACTTTGTTAAACTCATAGAGATCCCTGAACTAGTCAGTGCTTCCCTGCACCAAACAAACAGAGAAATGTTTGCAGGACTTGCTCATTTTCAGCATCACGACTAAGGAAAAACCCAACAAAATTAAGATGGTACCCAGAGTCCAATTTTTTGGAATGGCGTTAGCCTTTCATCTGTTATAAATGTATTTAAATAATCTACATAAAGTGAAACAGAAATACATCGTTCCACATTATGTTTCCTGTTTTATTACTATGCAGTTTCTTCCACAATGCCTATGCATTTCCTACACAAAACGCCTGACACAGCTTACTAATTAAGATTACTATTATTTTTACATACCACATGTTATCACTTAGTATAAAAAATACTCCAAAATGAATTACAGATGCTATTTTGCTAGTGCATGAAGCTGCTATAAAATAGTAGTGTACCATATCATTTTCCTTGCTTATATTGTGACTGAATTAATCTGTTCATTGTAAAAGGATCTTCCACTACTATTAAGAAAAGCAAACACTGAGAGGTGTGTTATATTGTGGACATTTTAAGAAAATTTTCAATAAATTCTCCCCTCTTCTAGAAGACAACTCTCTCACAAAACATGCTCCAACTGTTTCATAGCAGAGCTTCCATTATTACTGCTATTTATCCTTGACATCTACCAAGATGAAAGTAAAAAAGACATTTTTACTGGAAAAGCCCCATCAACTGTTCTACCTTAATTAGAAATATTTATAGCAACTTATTTCAGTACCAAGATAGCACTTTACAAGCAATTTAAACACTGTTACTGCAACCTGTCTTTTCACAGACAGGTTACATTCATTTGCATGTAACACTGTAACATTTAACTGAGAAGCTACAGCATGTCAGGGCCAGCAACGAGTTTTTTCCCCCCCTCAAACACACTCCTCCCGTTTTAAATGGGATGGACAAGACTGAATTAGTGTTTCTCCATAAACAAAACAAGCACATTTGGTAGGTTCCTGTGTTTTTATCTCAGCGAACATATTATTTGGCATCTACTTCAAAGCCACAGTTATTAGTTAAAGGGTGAAAAGTTACAGTTCTTGTCCTCTCCAACTCTCTAAACTCTAAGTCACCAAAAAAAGAGAATGCTGAAAACACCGAGAAGCTAGTTCATGAAACATTACCATTGCAAGTCCAGCCACACCTTTTTCCTTTAAGCAGTCAAATCTTGAAGCAATGACTAATGTAAAATTAACACGGAGCAGATTATTGGATGGGGGGGGGGGGGGGAAGTACAAAGGTCTAAAGGCCAAACACAAGCCCTTTGGGCGCACAGAGACGCTTTTTATCGAGCTAGTGATGTACTCTGAGGCGTTAGCTGGGTGGGAAGAAAGGCCAGAGAGGGCTCAGTTCCGAAACTAGGTTTTTCTGTGGCATTTGGTGTTTCTACCTTCCACACAAATTACAGTCACAAAGATACAGTGAAACAGCCAAGGTTCAGCATCAGTGTTAATTTTAATCCCCCGAGACTTCAGTTCACAGCTACCCTAGCCTCAGACTCGGGGGCTCACTCAGTGATTTGTGCCTACAAAGACGCTTCACGGTCCGTCAGACCTCTGCAGAGCGCCGGAGGCACGGGCAGGCCCGCTCCGCCTCCAGAGGCAAAACCCACCGGCCTGCAAACGGCCCCGCGCCCAACACGCACCTACATGTGCCCGATTTCTCCACTC